>NC_029213.1:0-36554 GCF_023278565.1 Colletotrichum lupini | reverse complement strand
CGCGGAACTAGTTTTTTTAAATGAATAAAAAATACAGTTTTCGCTTAACTATTTCATTTAAACCAGAAATTCTAAAATATAGCTTTAATGAAGTATTAGATTAAAGGCAAGGTGAAAGGTATTTTAGTCTTTAATGAAATAGTTAGTTTCTATTTCTTAAATATCTAATTTATAGTTTTTAGCAAGAGTAGATTATTCAGGAGTTAATAAAGAATGTCTGGCAGGCCACCAGAGTATAAATTATTATTTGCGGACAATTAACCCTATATTTATAAGTTTTTTGTCTCATCTCGCATGTGATGTACTTGGCATCAAATTAAATAGGATATTAATTTCTAGGGTACAGTAAAAACGGGGGGGGGAGATTTACAAGTAGGCGGAACCTAGAAATTAAATACCAAGTATATTTTATATATAATTTAATATGATGTAATAGGTTTAAAATTGTAGTAGTTTTTTGACAACCCCTACTTATAAAAATCCTAAAAGTTGTTCATAAACAAGTGCATACCTCAAGTACATCCCACGACAGTCCGCTTATAAATGTGTAAGATAAGGGCGAGTGTGCTAGTGCACGTGTTTTGGTAAGTACTAAAAAAAATATATTTATTAGCATATGTTTGGTAAGCGCGACGACTAAGTCGTCGCGATTAATATAGTTTTTACTTAACATGAGGTATGAATGGAGCGTATTCTTATCCTAAACTGCTTTGGATTTATTAGTGATGTATTTGACATCAAGCAGATTGTGAAATACATCAATGAAATTATATAAATGAGTTTGGTGATGGCTCTGAATGAATGCTGTCCAAATGCTTGACACATGCTAATCGTACGATTAATATAATGAATAATTTAATTAATAAGTGGTGTACAGGTGAGTATATGATATTTTCACTACCTTGAAGTGAGGGATAAAATACCACATAATAATAAAGGCAAAAGCCGCTTTAGGAAGAAGATTAATATCGTCGAGAGAGGTAGTAGTAAAGGTAATGTCTTCACTAGCTTTAAAATCTCGTAACCGTAACTGAAAGGTTGATCGGTCACATTGGGTCTGAAAAAAGCCCAATGCAAAATTAGTACAGCAGTGGGGAATTTTGGTCAATGGCCTAACGGCTGAACTGGCAATTTGGGGAAACGAAACAGAATTGTTTATACAAAAATAAAGTTTTAAGTACGTATTAATAATGATAATATGTATACTAGTCTTGACCAATTACGTGCCAGCAGTCGCGGTAATACGTAAGAGACGAGCATTATTCATATTAAATAGGTTTAAAGGGTACCCAGACGGTCAAAATACCTTAACTAAAAGGAGTACTTGACTAGAGTTTTATGTGAGAAGACCGTACTTGAGGTGGAGAGATTATATTCTGTGATACCAAGGGGACTGATAAAGGCGAAAGCTGTCTTTTATGTAATAACTGACGTTGGAGGACGAAGGCATAGAACACGAACAGGATTTGACACCCTAGTAGTCTTTGCAGACAATGATGAATGCCATGGACTAGTCGCTAAAATAGCAACTCGTATCCTAGAAGGCAACTCTTAGGATGTGAGTGTAGTTTAAGCAGAATTAGTCTATAAATGAAAATGAAAGCATTTCACCTCAAGAGTAATGTGGCAACGCAGGAACTGAAATCACTAGACCGTTTCTGACACCAGTAGTGAAGTATGTTATTTAATTCGATGATCCACGAAAAACCTTACCACAACTTGAATATTTAGCAATAAATACAGGAGTTGCACGGCTGTTTTCAGTTAATGTTGTGAAACTGTGGTTCTTCCATGGAATTAACGGAATCCTTTGCTTTATTTATATAAAGTTTTATAAAGCAATCTTTCTTTATAGCGGAAAAGATAAAAAGGAAAAAGACAAGTCATCATGGCCCTTATGTTGTGGGCTATAGACGTGCCACGTAGTCCTTAACAAAGAGATGCGAAAATGCGAATTTTAGCTAATCTCAAAAAAGAGGATATAAATTATACAAGGATTGTAGTCTGAAATTCGACTATATGAATAAGTAATTACTAGTAATCGTGAATCACCATGTCACGGTGAATTAAATCTCGGATTGGTACTAACCACTCGTCGCATGCTGAAAGGAGCTTACGCAATAAGTTTGCTATTTTGTTATAATCTCTTTTATAAATCGGATTAAAATATTATAATGGAATTCTTCGTATGCGTGACTCTGATTAGTGTTAAGTCGAAATATGGTTCGTGTAGTGGAAGTTGCACGGGGTTTATAAACCTAAAAAATATAATATATTAGGTGCTGCTTATCGCAGCCCAATTATTAAAAGTGAATTCTTTATTTTAAATGTTGCCTTCAAAAGCAATAATTATTTAAGACTGAATTCACTCTTTATATTAAGTGTTGCCCATTGGCAGCCTATTTATTGAAAAATAAATAGTCAGCTTATATAAAGAAGGAGAGTTCCTTTATTGGCAAGAAGGGTTGAGCTGTAAACTCAATAGCAATTTTCTGCTTTAAGAGTTCGAATCTCTTGTCTCCTAAACATCTAAAGCCTTTATAGCTCAACGGTAGAGCATAATACTGTTAATATTATGATAGAGGTTCGATTCCCCTTAAGGGCTTCGTTGGGGATAATGGATGCCTAACTTAGCCTATCTAGTCCGAGCAATTCGATAATTACAAAATAAAATACAAAATGACAAATCTATCGAGAAGTCAATTTCAAGACCATCCGTTTCACTTGGTATCACCTTCACCCTGACCTATCTATACTAGTATAAGTTTATTAACATTAACTCTAAATGCAGCACTATCTATGCATAATTTTTTAAATGCTTATGTGTTATTTTATGTAGGGCTTTTTTTAGTAGTTAGCTCTATGACTTTATGATTTAGAGATATAATAACTGAGGGTACATTTTTAGGAAACCACACATTAGCAGTGCAAAAAGGACTAAATTTAGGTGTTATTCTTTTTATAGTGTCTGAAGGATTATTCTTTGTAGCTATATTCTGAGCATTTTTCCATAGCTCACTTACACCTACAGTTGAATTAGGAGCACAATGACCACCTATGGGTATAGATCCAATAAATCCTTTTGAATTACCTCTACTTAATACTGTAATATTATTATCTAGCGGGGCTACAATTACTTATAGCCATCATGCTTTAATCCAAGGAGACAGAGGGGGAGCTTTATATGGTGCTATTGCTACTGTATTATTAGCCTTAGTTTTCACAGCTTTCCAAGGTGTAGAGTATTCAGTTTCATCATTTACTATAAGTGACGGAGCGTTTGGTACTTGTTTCTACTTCGCAACAGGTTTTCATGGATTCCATGTTATAATTGGTACACTATTTTTAGGAGTGGGATTATGAAGAATATACGCTTATCATTTAACTGATAACCATCATTTAGGTTTTGAGGGAGGTATTCTTTATTGACATTTCGTTGATGTAGTTTGACTTTTCTTATATGTATCAATATATTACTGAGGTTCTTAATCTATGCTATTAATCAAATGAAGAGCGAAGTAACAATATAGAACTACCTTTTATATTTTCTTTCTAATTAAAAAGTTATTTTAAATGTTTTAAAATTAGATTGAAAACAAACAAGGTTAATATTTATAGCTAAGAAACTATAAATAGTAAATATACTGGAATTATTAGTAAAGTATAGAATATATTATAAATATACTGGAATTATTAGTAAAGTACATCCTATGGGTTATATTATAAACGGTTATCATTTAATGGTAGGATTGCTGTCTTCCAAACAGAGTGTGTTGGTTCGATTCCAACTAACCGTAAATATTTGAACTAATAGCTTAATTGGTAAAGACTTCTCCTGTCACGAAAAGGGATGTCGGTTCGATGCCGACTTAGTTCGATTATTTTAAAGAGAGTCTTTGTAGGAAAGGTCGCCATAGGTAGGGCAAGATATTTGCTAAATATTATGTGAAATGCCTATTAGATATACATTTAAAATACTTAGAGGATAACGCCTCTTTTTAATTTATAAATTAAACAATGAAAAATAATACACTATTAAAAAATATGGTATGATACGATATTGATGAAAAAGGTTATGTTAATAAAACTTTAGATTATGAACCAGCTATTTATATTTATAAAAGAGATTGTGCAAATAAAGATAAAACTTTTATATATATAGGGTCTAGTGTTCAACTAGCAAGCCGGGTAAGTTCACATAGAAGTCGGGTTTTAAATTGACAAAAAAACAAATCTTCCGGTTCTCCTATTTTTTATAGCCATATTTTAAAATATGGTTGAGATTCTTTTAAATTTGGTATATTAGAACATGTCAATTTATCATATATAAATAATATTGAACAAAAGAAAATTGTTTTATTAAATAGGGAGCAATATTATTTAGATAGCATAAAGCCTAATTTAAACATATGTAAAATAGCGGATTCACCTTTAGGAGTAAAACGTGATACTCTATTTAGTACTAATTTAAGTAAGGCACGCAGAGGTAAAAGTATAAACTTTAATGAAAAAATTTTCAATAACCCCAAGGTTGTTACATTCGAAACTAAATCCAAATTATCTTTAAGGTCTGGAGGAATAAGTGTCAAATTATACAGCAAAAATAATAATTTCATAAATGATTTTCCCACTCTAAAATGTGCAGCGAAATTTTTAGGGGTACATCCTACAACTATAAGTAAAGTTTTTCAAACTGGTAGAACTTTTGATAACTTTATTTATAAGTTTGAAATAAAACCTAGAGATAGAAAAGTTTGAATTTATGATTCAAATTTTGAATTGGTCAAAGTATTTAGTAGTATTAAACAAACTGTTGTTGGATGTGATATTTCTTCATCTACTTTATATAAATACATCAAGTCAGGTAAGCTCTATAATAATCAATTTTATTTTTTTACTTCTGAGTACAAAAATAGCTAATAAAATTAAATAAATTATAATGTTGGAATTAGTAGTAAATAGATAAAAAGGTTGGGCAGGAAAAGTAAGTATATTACTTTGATTGGTTCGAATCCAATAAACCTTGTACAGGGAATATATTGTTCCCTTTTATATTTAAGAAAATAATGTTTCTTTTTAAAAATTTATAATTATATGATGTTAAGATTTTATTTTGATCTTTTACTAATAAATTTACCTAGATATTACCCTTTTATTGTATTTATTTTATATTGTATCAACTTGTTGTATTTTTCAGAACCTATTCTATGTGATGATGGTAGTAATGAGTGAGCTCAGGCTTCAAATAATACGACTACTCCCGCTAACCCTCAAAACACAACATTAAATTCTAATCTGCCTAACCAAGCAGATTGAATGATAACTCGTCAAACTTATCCTGGTTTATCTTATGAAGAGTTTAGTACCAGATTCGAATCTGATACTCAATTTAGAACTTTTGTAGAAAATGAACGGGAAAGAACAATACGTGAAATGATTAGAAATCATCAATATATAGAAGGAAGAGGTTGAATTAGTGCAGCACAGTTATCGAGATACCGTGAATTAGGCTATGACGTAGTTAATAGTACACTTGTTAGAAGACAATAATAGTTAATTGCCTTCTTTTTATACCAATAATTGTTAATATATGATTAAAAATCGTTTAGAAGTACTACCGGTTAAAACTTACAATTTTTTACTTCGAGATAAAGTCCTTATACTAAAAGATAATAAAAATAAAACGGGTGTTTACAGATGAATAAATAAAATAACAAATAAAAGTTATGTAGGAGCCTCTTTTAACTTAAGTTATAGACTTAAGAATTATTATTCTACAAAGTATATGCAAAACAAATTATTGGCAGGTAATAGTTTAATATACTATGCATTTTTAAATTACGAATATTCAGATTTTTATCTAGAAATCTTAGAATATTGTGATAAACAAGATATTGTTAATAAAGAACAATATTATATTGATTTATTTAAGCCTGAGTATAATATATTAAAATATGCTAGATCTAGTTTAGGTTTTAAGCATAGCGCTGCAACTAAAAACCTAATGAGAATGGCTAAACTTGGTAAAACCAATTCTTTGGGTTATTCTTTAAAAATTGAGAATAAATATACAAGGGATATAATTGTCTATTCTTCTATAAAACAAGCTGCTAAATCTTTGGGTTATCACCCTAGTACGCTAGGTCAGGCTTTAAGAACACACCAGTTTTTTGAAACCACAAAACATTTAATAACAAGAAATTAAATATAAGAATCCGAACATAGGTATGGTTAAATGTAAATTTAATAACGTTCAAATCGTTTTTCGGGTATAGGAATAAATATGCTCCTTTTTATACTTACATATACATTATAATATGAAAAAATTTTATTACAATGACTTTATTTTGTTTAATGATAGTTGTGTTTATATAAATTTAAACGATTACGAATCTCCGGAAGAATTTGCATCTTGTATGTTAGATTTTTTATGCGATTTTTCTAAAGAAAGATGAGATGACGCACAAGATTGTCAAGTTTTTTCTTTAGAGTTTGCAAATGGTTTATATAAAATACATTTACCTTTTTTATACCCATATACCGATGTAAATTCCAATATTTATTTAGGACAAATATATGAGACATATTTTAATACATTAGAAGTTAATAATATATACATGTATATAAATGAAATTAATTAATTATAACTACTAAAACAGTTATTGTAATTATGTATTTATATTTATATGTAATATATAGGAAACAAGTTCCTTTTTAATTACAATAATAAAAAGATGTTCAATTTATGAAATTCAGGTTTTTTGTATAAACATTGTATTTATATTTATTTATTAACTATAATTATTAATAACTTATACAATATTTATTTAGGTTCACCTTTATTGTGTGACAGTTTACCGGAAACCGATAAACTTATAGATGATTACACTGTAAACCAGGTAGATAATACCAATACTACTATGGCGGTTCCGCCTTTAAACAGAAGCTCCAAAATAAAAAGTTGATTATATTGGCGTATGTTTATTAAAAACTCTCGAAATTATAAGCCATATCAAGAGTTTAAAAGCTCTTGAAATGAAAATTATAACTTCAAATCCGCATTTAAATCAGAATTTCAAGACTTTAACTCCCATCCCTTTACTTATATTAAAAATAATTATCAGTATAAAATGGATAGAGTTCATTGTGAAAATCTAAATAAAGGAACTAATTTCACAAGAGCTGAAATTAGAAGTTTAGAAAAAAATGGTTATAAAGTAGTCGATGGAATAATACAAAAAATTTAAAAGATTCCTTTTTTTAGAAGAACTGCTTCTTTTTTATTTAATAAAAAAAGAGATGGTATTAAATTATATTTATTTTTGTTACATCCTAATTTTAGAAAATAGAATTTTATTTTATATATTTATTTATTTAGCGTACACTTTCTATAGCTATAATAATGTAGAATATCTGTGTTACGACGGTCCAGGTGAAAGTTCTCAATATAATGGAAGACCCGTCTATAGAGCTTATGATCCTAATTATGTACAAACTAGCCAAGGGTGAAGAGCTGAAATAGATGGTAGATCTATTCATGAATTGTCAAGTGTACCCTTAGAACCTAGATATCAAGCTTATAATCCTAATTATATATCTACTTCTCAAGGTTATAGAGTTGAATTAGAAAATACACAAGCTAATTTAAACTACACAAATTCCCCGCGAATCCCTAATCCATCACATTACCCTTTAAACTCACCTCTACTTGGAACTATACATTCAGATGATAGATCTTACACTGTAGGTATAATAGAGCCTACTAGATCTGAAATAGAGATTAATGGCTATCATACTGGAGGTAATAATGAAGGAAAAAATTACCCTAAGTATGAGGAACATAAGGGGCTTAGTACCGTAATTAAAGACAGGTGTAAAAATATAGGTAAATCTATTAATAAACACTACGACAATAATTACGATAGAGCTCAAAGAGATTTATCTAAAATGAAAACCACCCATTCACATAAAATTGAAACTAATCAAAAGATTAGGGAGATGACTTTCGGAGAAAATTATGTTAAAGGGCAGGGTTATTATAGTAGAGCTGAGTTAAAAGCTTTACACAAACAAGGTCTTTATATAAAAAACGGTAAATTAAAAAAAATGTAGAGGCATTAGACTCTTTTTATTATAGAAAAAAAAACTATGAAAAACTTTTTAAATTATTTCTTAATACTTATATACTTATTCGCAGAACTTAATAATTTCTTTGCTACACTATGAAGAATCTTTAATTTTATTCTTAATTATAAAATAGTCTACATTTTAGCTATTCCATGTGTATTTTTAATCTTTTTTTATTTATATGATTTACCTTATATAACTCATTTAGTTGAACTTATAAATAATTATATGGACTACAAAGATTGTGCTAACGATATAGTTGTTACTGAAGATATTTTAACAGACACTACTGATAATATTATTAGTAATTTTTTCAACCTATTCACAAATAAAACTCTACATGTTCCTTCCTATTTTGTAAAAGATAATGTAGTAAATTTAAATGAAATAAACCCTGGAAGTAATTTTGAAGATTCTTTAGAAATTAATATAGTACCTAAATTAATTCGTTACTACAGAGCTAGGGATGAATTCCATATAGCTAATGTTGAGTATATATTAAATGAAGTTCTAACTTTGGAAGTTTAAACTTGAATTTTGGAAATTTAGGAGATGGAATCATTAGTGATCTATATGACACAGAGAAATGGTGTAATAGGTAACACATGATATTATCCGCACCAGTAAGCTATCGCTTATGGTCGTGTATATGTATTATGCTCTAGGGTCGAAACCTAGTTTCTCTGCCCTAAACTGGAGGGTATTTTATAGATTAAGCTCAGAGATAAAGTCTCTTTTTAAATAAAAATTAAAACTATGATAAAAAACAACTTAAATAATAACAGAGAGGATTTAAACAAACCGAAGCATGAACAATCATGTTAATATAAGTTTTAATCCAAACGACATTTTATTTGTTTTAACTATAAATGGAAGTCCTTCTATAAACAATACAACAAGAATGGTAGGGAAAATATTAATACTAAGAGAAAATCTTAGTATTAACTTAAATGAGCTATCTAAAATGTTAAGTTTTATGAATATAGATGGATTACATATATTTTCTATTAATGTTGCGATGAGTAGTGAATCTTTCTATACTGAAGTCGAAACTCCGGCTAAAGTTAACTACGTAGAAATGAGTGTAGAAAGATTTAAATCTATGTTAAAAGATCCTAATGGATTTATTGGATACAATAAAAATTCTTTATATATACTGAGGAATGGTAACTATAAAGACGTTAAGAACATTTTAATTAACATAGAAGGTTATAACGTTAGTATTGGTAGAGGCGGAAGTCAAAAAGCTCACATAATAAGCCCTCTAGAACTTAGATTGTCTTGTTATATGATGGCCTTATCTAATTTTAACTATAAATATCTATCAACCTTAAATCTATTTAATGGTTTGAGTAAAAATCGTTATTTACCTTATTCTGACAATAAGTAATTAACTAGATTAATATCAGGTTTTAAACCTAAAGGAAAAGTTTGCCATTGGTAGGGTAGGATATTTGCTCAATATTGTGTGAAAACACTTAGGCGTTCGATTCGTCTCTTTTCCGAAAAAGGAAGAGTCGTTACTGGCAGAACAAGATATCTACTAAATATTGTGTGAAAACACCTGGGCGTTCGATTCGTCTCTCTTCCGTAGCAGGCCAAATCTGTAAGATTTACCTCTGTTTTATCACTTCCCCCATAAGGGGTAAAATTTATCCGAGCAATATGTCAAATTTGTTTATCGTAGATGAAATATATACTAGTGGGTTTAAAACAGGAGCTTTAGATATTGTTTCTATATTTGCAATATTATGTGCCATTTTAACAATTGTAAGTAAAAATCCGATAGTCTCTGTTCTATTTTTAATAGGATTATTTGGGAGTGTATCTTCTTATTTAATATTATTAGGTTTAAATTTTATAGGTTTATCTTACTTAATTGTTTATATAGGAGCTGTATCTATACTATTTTTATTCATTTTAATGCTAATTAATATTAGAGTTAGTGAATTACAAAGTAATACTAAAAATAGTATACCTTTAGCTTTATTTATAACAATATTTTTTAATTATTTAGTTTTCCAATTCTTACCATATGATTTAGCTATTTTAAATAATTCAAATAATTCATTAAATAATGTATTATACCACACATCATTCAATGCTCCCGGAGAAAAATTATTTAATAATACTACAATCTCAAATTTAGGAGGAGAAAGTTCTGATCTATTTTTTGCTACAAGTAGTAGTTGAGATGGAAATTTAATAGAAACAAGCCATATATCTAGTATAGGTAATATACTATATACAAGTCACAGTATGTGATTAATACTAGCCAGTTTTATTCTATTGTTAGCTATGATAGGTGCAATAGTTATTACAATAAAACCAAAAAAAAAAAGGGATTAGCTCAATGGTAGAGCAACCGTTTTACACACGGCAGGTTAAGTGTTCGAGTCACTTATTCCTTAAAAAAAAGAGTATAGTTTAATGGCAAAACAAGGAGCTTCAACCTCCGAATTCTTAGTTCGAGTCTGAGTACTCTTGTATTTTTAAAATCTTCTAAATTCTTTAACTTAACGGTAAAGTGCATTTTTGATAAGAATGAAATTCAAGTTCGATTCTTGGAAGAATTAAAAAGTGAGCAAGATAGTAATGTAATTTGCCCTAAAAAGAGAATTGACTGAGTGGTTTAAAGTGTCGGCCTTGAGTACCGGTATGGGATTGCCCCATCATGGGTTCGAATCCCATATTCTCTGTTTTTTGCTGCGAAGCTAGTTTGCTGCAGCCTAAAAGCAAAAATTTACCTTTTACAGATTAGGGCCGGGTTGGTTAGGCGCTCCTTTTGGGAAGGAGAATAGTTGCGTTCGAACCGCAATAATCTGAAATTGGAATCAATAGAAATGTAATGGATATAGAACATATATTTATATATAAATATACAAGTATACAAAGAAACTATTATGGAAATCTGGCTATGTATTAAAGGGTATGATTTATTTACTCAAATTAGGAATTTAGTGGTTTTCGCCCTAAAAACTTATTTTAAATATAAACCCTAAGAGAAGTTTTTTAATAAACGAAGTGAATTGAAATATCTTAGTAACTTCAGGAAAAGAAATCAAAAGAGATTCTATAAGTAGCGTGAGTGAAAGTAGAGGAGCCTATTTAATAATAAGTAAAATGGTTTAGAAACTGTTTGAATTTATTGTCTGATCCCTGTAAGGGAAAGGGCCCGGGGAACCTTCCTCAAAGGCTAAATATAATACATAAGCGATAGTGAATAGTATCGTGAGATAATGATTAGAATTAGTAGTTTTATAAGCAGTTCGAGCCAAAGTGAGAACGTACCTTTTGCATAATGGGTCACCAAGTTAACATTAGATGCGAGTGAAAGCGTAGGTAAACCAATCGTTAAAATAACGAAGAGTGTCTAAAGTTAGACCCGAAGCCTGGTGATTTTACCATAATCAGGATTATAAAAGTCCGAACGGGTTATCGTTGTAAAGATATCCGAAGAATTATGGTAGGTAGTGAAAGACAACACTGACTAGGATAGCTGGTTTTCTGCGAAACCTATAACAGTAGGCAATTTGAGTAACATCTTAGCAGGTACAGAATTTAATCTCAGACAAGATGTTCTAATTTTAGTTCGGCCACGAACTAAAACAACATGTTGATTTGTATATATCGGGGGATCGTGAAGATTTTATCGGTGAGTATGTAGACTCGGAATGGCAAAGATGGATCTTGAATTATCAGACATAGAATGATAAGGTTGTATGTCAAAAGGGAAACAGCCCAGAACAAGAGTTAAGGTTCCAAAATTATTAGTTAAGTGAAATTAAGAAGGTTATTATTAAAGTCGACAAGGAGATGGGCTTAGAAGCAGCCAAATTTTGAAGACCTCGTAACAGAGCGCTTGTTAAGTTTTAAAAGCATCGAAAATTTAACGGATCTAAACAATATACCGACACCTTGTCCATATTTTACTATATATATATATTATTGTAATTTAGTGGGGTAGCAGAACGTTGAATTAAATTAGGATATTTCTTCTGTGAAGAAATATATAACAAACAATTCAAGTGAGAATGGTGACATGAGTAACGAATAAGAAGGACATTTTACCGAAAAAGCCTAGTAAAATCTCTACGTATCATAACTATGGTAAATAGGGATTCCCTCCCTCTGGGAGGGGTCGCCTCTTTCTTTAAAGAGTAGTAATCTTCTTTATGATGATTACTTCGAGTTACTAGGTATTTTAGTAAGTACTAAATCCTCCGCCTAAAGCTTATGGATGGAAAAATATGCCCCTTAAAGTAACGGCCTCTAAGTTATAAATCTAAAGGTTTAAACGATGAGAAAATCTTTTTTACTAAATGACAACACTTACAAGTGATAAGTGTGCTGGAAAAAATAGTAATATATTTTGTTAAGTATATACAATAAACTAAAGAGATGAGTATAGAAAGAGAAGATGAAAAAATAACCGTACCTAGAAACTAAAACAAGTAAGCTAGTAGAGAATACGAAGGCGTAAATGAGCTAACAATCATAAAGGAACTCGGCAAACTAACTA
The DNA here is from genome assembly GCF_023278565.1 of Colletotrichum lupini. Lineage (NCBI taxonomy): Eukaryota > Fungi > Ascomycota > Sordariomycetes > Glomerellales > Glomerellaceae > Colletotrichum > Colletotrichum lupini. The sequence goes on along the minus strand of NC_029213.1, from coordinate 23,905 downwards.
CCGTAACTTCGGGATAAGGAGAGCTCATTAGTCCTGATTAATATCGGGTAAAAAGGAAGAAGCATAAAATAGTGTTGTACGACTGTTTAATTAAAACACAGCACTTTGCTAAAAGATTAAAAATCGAAGTATTGAGTGTGATGTCTGCCCGATGCCGGCTGGTTAACGAATATAACTAAATTGATCAATAAATTTGGTGTTGAAGGAACCCCCGGTTAATGGCGGCCTTAACGTGAGGGTCCTAAGGTAGCGAAATGCCTTGGCCGTTAAATGCGGTCTTGCATGAATGATGTAACGATACAACAGCTGTCTCTATGATTGACTCAGTGAAATTGGAATAACTGTGCAGATACAGTTTACCTCTAGTTAGACGAGAAGACCCTATGCAGCTTTACTGTTACTAATTATAGGGTATGATGAATTAATTTTCAGATTATAAGGTACATTGATTCAATAAAAATGAAAATCCTTTATTTTCACGTCATACTTCAGAATTAATTTTGGAAATTCACCTGGCTGGAATGGCGACTTCGTCATTTAGGCGGGAGTGAAAGAAAAGATTAACCTAGTCTGACATATAAGTAGCCTTAGGTAAGGAATATATTGTTAGGAGACAGTTTATGTGGGGCACAGACCCCTTAAAGAGTAAAAGGGAGTGTCTAAAATTTATTTGTTATAAAATTTATAACGTTGTTTGTGGTTTTATGTAGTTTTACTATATTTAATCTTATGAAATTCACTTTATCTACCCTTGTTGTAGATACGGATGGATCTAAGGTACGATTTTCACTATGGTGAAAGTAGCGGTATAGAAAAAAATATTATGAATAGCGACGTCGTCGCTATTCTAATGTTTTTGGAGTTATTAGGTGACTGGTCGGGAACCCCCCCCCGCTCTTAATAATAATGATAAATACTTGAAAAGCTCAACGGCTAATTCGTGCCATACTGTTTGATTAACAACAAATCTTACAGTTGCGTAAGCAGGGCATAGGATCACAAGATGCAAAAAGGAAAGATCTTGGATTATTGGAAAAGCTACGCTAGGGATGTTTGTCCTTCAATATTTTTAAACCCTCGACCTAGCCCCAGGGCCGTAAGGCCGGAGGCGAAAGAGAGAAAAGTTAAAATTATTGAGAATATATTGGGTTAATTTCAAGAATTACTTATATAAGTAGATTTGAAGCGAAATTTATCTTGGCATAATTATATAAGATAAAATCGTTCAACGACTATAAGGTGAGTTATGCTAACAATAATCCTTTTTAACACCCAACATTTTTATTACCATACACTTATAAAAAAAAGATAAAAAGAAAGAAAATTTCATTTTATGAAAACGAAAGCTCTAAATACAAATGCTAAAATTTTTCGTTCTAATTTAAACAATAAGTTTAAATTAACACCGTTTAATCTTCAATTAAATGATTTAGGTAGAGTAAAATACTTACCTCCTGTGTCTAAAGAATGAAAAAATACAATCTATTCATATTATAAAAAAAATATGCAAAACTTACCTATAGATAATATAAATGCGAATAAAGTAATACAAAGTTATTTTAATTTATATTTTGATAATAAATTTCAAGGATCAAGATTGATATCTCCTAAAACAAGAAGTTTATTATTAAAAAAAATCTATGTAAGTAAAATGGAAACAAAACATACAAATTCTAAAGCTATAGTAACTTTATACACTATTAATGCAGAGAAGAATAATGTATATCAAGAATATTTTAAACATTTAAATGATTGTGAAGATGAATTCTTAACTTTATTTAAAGATGAATTAAAAAACATAATTCATGGTGCTAACTCTTCAGGAGCCCAGGAGTTACAAGCTAATACAAATAATATTACTTTAGTAGCCTTAGGTTCTAAAAACGAAGATCAAAAACAAATTCTTTTTTCTAAATATAAATTTTTAACAGAGTCTTTAGAATGTTTTAATTTATATTTAAGATTATATTTAAGCATCCAATTTAAAGAATCATATTCGGATAAATTGGATTTATTAAGAAAATACGAATTAAATTATTATTTAAATAAATTGAAATTTGAAAATATTTACTTACATAAATTAAGTAGTATTTTATCTAAAATTTTTAATAAAAATATCGAATTTAATATAATAAATTTGAAATCTTTGGCTTTTAACCCTGAAATTTTTACTCAAGCTTTAACTTTAAAATTAAGAAAACCTAAATCTCAGGTTATAAGAGTAATGGATAGTTTATTAAAAGTAGCCAAATTACCTCAAGTTAATAGAATTCAGGAAAAAGCTATTATGGTTAAATCTAAAGATTTCTCTTTATTACAAAATGCTTATCCTAATTTAAGTTTAGTTTCTATATTAAAGGACTCTAAATTAATAAATTCAGGTTCTTATAATTCATTATTGGAAGCCAAATCTTATAATACTATAGCAGCACAAACTTCAGTTAACGACTCACAGCATAGTAGATACTATAGCAATATTTCTAATATAATATTTAATTCTATTAAATATAAAAATTTAGGAGGTGTAAGATTAGAAGTTAAAGGAAGATTAACAAGACGTAATAGAGCAGATAGATCTGTATTTAAATTTAAATGAAAAGGAGGATTAAGAAATATAGATTCTTCTTTTAAAAAATTATCTACAGTAACATACAGAGGTTATTATAAACCAAATGTAATGTATTCATTATCTGCATCAAAACGTCGTGTAGGATCTTTCGCAGTAAAAGGTTGAGTAAGTGGTAAATAAGCATATTTCGTAGCGATTACGTAGACTAAATAAGTTATGGTTGGGAGCGCGTGCTATAAGTCGCTCTAATAAAAATGAAGACATAGTCTGAACCATTTTGTGAAAAATGGAAATAAAATTTATTATGATAACATGTAGAACAGGCTAATTTGCGCAAGAGTGTACAAAATGAGTGCGCGGTTTGGCACCTCGATGTCGGCTTAACTTATCCTCATGGATGCAGAAACTATGTAGGGTACGACTGTTCGTCGATTAAAAAGTTACATGAGCTGGGTTAAATACGTCGTGAGACAGTATGGTTTCTATCTTCTAGAGGGAATTTGAATAAAATAAGGATTAACCTTTGTACGAAAGGAACAGGAAAAACTTAACCCAAAAGGTTAGGTTATATTAATTGTTAACCTCTGGTTTACCTGTTGTTTATAAGCCCAATATTAATTTATTCTAAAAATTTATGATTTTTATAAGGGATGTTACTTACACTAAAGTAAATATATATTATAGGCACGGCAGGAAAGCTAAGTTAGTTAAAGATAAGTGCTGAAAGCATATAGGCACGAAGCTTACCTTAAGATATTTCTAATTCACGTAATATACTATTACGGCATAATATTAATATTATTGCAATAGGCTTTGTTTGTAATGATCTAGAGATCTTAAGATACAAAGTACTAATTTTAAAGTAACTATTTATTAATATATCTTACATTTTTTTTACCTTAGTACTACAAAGTAGCCGGCTCCGTACGGCGATTTTTGTCGAGGTGGCACAATTCACTACCAGCGACGAGCTTGCGCTCTTAGTGTTGACCAATGAATCACGTGCCAGCCGTCGCGATAATACGTGAGGTACTATAACAAAAGGGGCTAATAAAGCCTATCATATAAATGAAAGCCAGCCTGGTTAGCATAAAAGTAATGCAATTGTTTTGTAATCAATAGACGCAAGCGCGATACTTGCACTGGGCTTAAAGAATAGGATTAGTAGTCAAGTGGTAAAGACATAGCTCTTTCAATGCTACATACGCGGGTTCAAACCCCGCCTAGTCTAGTCAGCGGGTTGATGTAATAGTAACATATTTGACTCATGATCAAATTATATTGGTGCGAATCCTTTGCCCGCATAATAGAGGCTATAGCTTAATTGGTAAAGTGTACTGCTCATGACAGTAATTATAAGTGTTCAACTCACTTTAGCCTTATTTGCTGCTAATACGGCTTTGTAGTAAGCTTTAAATCCGAGTGCTGGAATAGGTAGACAGGGTATTCTTAAACAATACTGATGAAATTTCGTAAACGTTCAAGTCGTTTTTCGGATAATAAAGGGGATATAGTTTAATTGGTAAGACTTTGATTTTGCATATCAACATTTCAGGTTCGATTCCTGATGTCTCCACTTTTTAGACTTAAGCTCGTGAAGCTCAATTGGTAGAGCAAAATATTGAAGCTATTTTGGTTATAAGTTCAAGTCTTATCTCGAGCATAAAAAGGGTGATGATGGAATTGGTAGACATGAACAGTTTAGGCCTGTTTGATATATTTGTATCTGTATCCGTTCAAGTCGGATTCACCTTATCAGGTTATGTTGTAGACTAATGGGTAAGTCATAAATTTTTGGTATTTACAATTGAGTGTTCGAATCACTCCAACATAAGGTGGATATAGCTCAATTGGTAGATCGACTGTTTGTGGTACAGTATGTTCCCTGTTCGAACCAGGGTATTCACCCACACCCTAAGAGGTGATAAGCAGAGTAACCCGGATAGTTTAATTGGTTAAAACTTTAATTTCATGCATTAAAAATGGGAATTCGATTTTCCCTCCTGGTTATAAAGATCGAATGAAGGCTAGCCATAAGTCAGGAGGTTACTGTATACTATTTTATTTCTTTTCTACTATAGTAGCGAGCAGGCCGGCAGCAGGCTGGAGCCATCGGCGAGCAGCCGAATAAGATCCTACTTAGGAATTAAAAAAAATTCTCAACTTTATCAGGATAGTTTAACAGGTTAAAACGTTAATTAGGGTTACTCTGCTTAATTCCCGGCAGGCTACGCTGCCGGGATCAGAAGTATACCTACGAAGTACGAAGTCGTGCGACTTCGTCTTAATTAAAAATGAGAATTCGATTTTCTCTTCTGATTATAAAAATTTTACATGATAATAACTTCAATACTATTTCTTTTGCTTTCTAATGCCGTCACAATTAGACGAGATATTTCAATACTTTTTAACAGAGTCGCAATTTTAGCTTTAGTTTATTGTATTTTACAAGATACAATGAGCTTATCTTTAGTAAGTAATGGTATAGGGTTACATGGAGGTTTACTTCATATAACTAATATTACTCAAATTTTCCATATATTTATATATTTTGTTAGTATATTAATTATACAGTTAACAAGTTTTCATCCTAGAAAAGTTTGAGTTCCAGAATACTCTTCTTTAAATCAATTATTATTTAATAAATTTATTTATTATAGAACAAAAATTATTAACAAAATGGGAGAACACTTAAAAATAATAGAATACCCTTTAATATTATTATTTATTATTGCAGGTGCAGTTTTCTTAATATCAACAAATGACTTAGTATCTATATTCCTTTCAATAGAATTACAAAGTTATGGTTTATATATATTAAGTACAATATATAGAAATTCTGAATTATCTACTACTGGAGGTCTAATCTATTTCTTATTAGGTGGATTAAGTTCATGTTTTATATTATTAGGGACAGCTTTATTATACGCAAATTCCGGTACTACAAATTTAGACGGTTTATACGTGATTAACAGTATAAGTGACTTTAGTGATATGACTTACTGATATCAACCTTATTATATAAATTTTGCTTTATTAGTTTTTAGTATAGGGTTCCTATTTAAAATTAGTGCAGCTCCTTTCCATTTCTGATCTCCGGATGTTTATGACGCTATTCCTACTATAGTTACAACATTTGTAGCTTTAGTAGCTAAAATATCTATATTAATATTCTTACTAGAATTAGTTTATTACACAAGTAATAACTTTTATTCTTCTGGAGGAGGACAAGATGTAAATTGAACTTTTGGTTTAATTATAAGTTCACTATTCTCATTAATTATAGGAACAGTTGTAGGTTTAACTCAATTTAGAATCAAAAGATTATTTGCTTATAGTACTATATCCCACGTTGGTTATATGTTATTAGCTTTAGGTATATCAAGTATAGAATCTACTCAAGCTTTTATATTTTATTTAACACAATATACTATAAGTAATTTAAATGCCTTTATTATATTAATAGCTATAGGATTTTCTTTCTATCGTTATGTAACTAATAATAAAGAACATGAAGAACTTTTAGATAAAAATAATTCTCCTGTACAATTAGTTAATCAATTAAGAGGATATTTTTATATTAACCCTTTATTAGCCTTAAGTTTTGCTATTACAATATTTTCTTTTATGGGTATACCACCTATGGTAGGATTTTTTGGAAAACAAATGGTTTTAAGTGCAGCTTTAGATAAAGGATATATATTTATAACTTTAATTGCTATTTTAACTAGTGTTGTAGGTGGAGTATATTATTTAACTATTGTTAAAGAAATTTTTTTTTATACACCACAATATAAAGTTAATCCTCTATTAGAAAATTTAACTTTACACGGTAATATTTACGATAAATATAATAATTTTATTAAATCTTTAGAATTTAAACATAATAATATAGTTATAGCTAGTCCTATGGCTTTTATTATTTCTGTTATTACTTTAGTAATATTATTATTTATATTTATAAATAATGAATGATTAAGCATGGGTACCATATTGGTACAAATTTTATTTAATTATTAATGAGTAGTATGACATTTTTTTTTGTATTTGTACTTATATTAACTTTCCTTTTTTTAGTTCTTAATTTTGTTTTAGCACCACATAACCCTTATCAAGAAAAATATAGTATATTTGAATGTGGGTTTCATAGTTTCCTAGGTCAAAATAGAACTCAATTTGGTATAAAATTTTTTATTTTTGCTTTGGTTTATTTACTGTTAGACTTAGAGATTTTAGTTATATATCCATTTGGTGTTAGTGAATACGATAATGGTATATACGGATTAATAATTATGCTTATATTTACTGGTATTATTACTGTGGGATTTGTATTTGAATTAGGTAAAAATGCATTAAAAATAGATAGTAGACAATCTGTTGTTGATTCATATAAATCGAATTCTTTTGTAAACACTTATTCTCAAAATTAACTTAAGATGTACGTAGTCGCCCGATAACATAAGGAAATTCTCGCTAGCTGACTGGCCGAACAAGGCCGATACCTTAGCAAGGGATAATTCTTAGTTAAATAAAAAAATAAAAGGGATTTTAGTATAATGGTGAATACATATGACTTTTAATCATTATGATATTGGTTCGAATCCAATAAATCCTAAGCATATTTGTTATAAAACTTATAATAAATATGCGTAACCTACAAAGATAAAAGAACCCCTTCCGTTCTTATCTTTAAACTAAAAGTAAATTCCTTTACTTTCGTTCTACAAATTCGTGGTTTAAGCCTAAATCTTCAAAATTACAAAACGATTAGTAATACAGTCTTCTGCCTTATATAACGGCACTACAAGGAACTATTATATATATATATAATACATGATACAAGTTGCAAAAATAATAGGAACAGGTTTAGCTACAACAGGGTTAATAGGAGCAGGAGTAGGAATAGGTGTAGTTTTCGGAGCTTTAATTTTAGGTGTAGCAAGAAACCCTTCTATGAGAGGTCAATTATTCTCATATGCTATACTAGGATTTGCTTTTTCTGAAGCTACAGGTTTATTCGCTTTAATGATGGCTTTCTTATTACTTTACGTAGCTTAATCTAATTTAACAGGGATTCCCCATTCGACTAGTTCCATTTCATATAATAGGGTATATTCTATTTGTAGTCCGTAGTCTTTACTACTATACGTGCCAGCAGTCGCGGTAATACGTATAACTACTTCTACTTTTTTAAAGTGGGTAGCGTATATAAATATGAAAAATATGGTAAAGTACGTAAACTTCATATATATATATGAATTTAGTTATAAAAAGCTTAGTTTATAACTTAGATGCCCCACACGCGTGAGGGATTTATTTCCAAGACAGTGCTACTCCTCAAATGGAAGGGTTAGTAGAATTACATGATAATATTATGTACTATTTAGTATTAATATTATTTGCTGTAGGATGAGTATTATTTTCTATAGTAAGATACTTTGTAGAAACTAAATCACCTATTGCTCATAAATATTTAAATCACGGTACTTTAATAGAATTAATATGAACTATAACACCTGCTATAATATTAATATTAATTGCATTCCCTTCATTTAAATTATTATATTTAATGGATGAAGTTAATGACCCTTCAATGACTATTTCAGTAGAAGGTCATCAATGATACTGAAGTTACCAATATCCAGACTTCTTAGATTCTAGTGACGAATTTATAGAATTTGATTCATATATCGTGCCAGAATCTGACTTAGAGGAAGGTGCTTTAAGAATGTTAGAAGTTGATAACAGAGTAATTGTACCTGAAGAAACACATATAAGATTTGTTATAACTTCTGGAGACGTTATACATTCTTATGCTGCTCCTGCTTTAGGTATAAAATGTGATGCATACCCTGGTAGATTAAATCAAGTTTCTGCATTTATTAACAGATCTGGTGTATTCTACGGACAATGTTCTGAAATATGTGGAATATTACATTCTTCTATGCCTATAGTAATTGAATCAGTAAGTTTAGAAAATTTCTTATCTTGACTTTTGTCGCAATAAGTAGTGTTCTTGTACCAGTTATAGCCGGCGTATCGGAACATTCTTTTCTTATTTACTGTTACCAGGCTATTATTAGAAAAAGGTACAGTAAAATAACAATAAAGAAAAGATTATCTACTTACACTAAATCTAAGTTTATTTCTGCTGTTTGCCCTAGTTATGTGTTATTTAGTCCATTTCACCTTAATGGTTTTCAAAATAAATCCTTTAGTAGCACTTCTCAGCTAAGAACGGATGACAACCGTGATTTACCCATGGAAGACAACCGGAACTTATCTGACGATGAGGGAGTAGATCATGTAGAATCTACTAATGCTATTTCTACTCGGCGTACTAGACAAGCGAATATTCCCGTTGTGACTAATGTGCCTGATCCGAATAGCAAATTACATACAGATGCTATGACTGGGATTTATTATTTTAAACAGTTACTAAATACACCTAAGGGGCAAGAGCTGGAGGAGGGAAAGACAGAATATGTACGGAATTTATTAGCTAGCCTTCAGGGATCTTCAGCGGCTTCATCCAGTTCGGTTAATCAACCGAATGCACCTGCTGCAGGTTCTACTAGTTCTAATGTTCCACCAGTAACTTCTAGTTCGAGTATTCCACCAGTATCTTCTACTAGCTCTAATACACCGGGTTCTACAAATTCATTAACTACTAGTGGATCAGGTTCTTCTTCTAAAATCGAAGACTCACAATTATCTCCTTCATCGGTTAGTGTTAAATCCTCAGGTAAACAACCAGAATCTACTAAACGTAGTCAAGATGATGACAATAATGGTAAAGGTGGTCCTAGTGGGTTTTCAGGTGGTAGTGGTCCCTCTGATCCTAGTGGAGGTTCAAGTTCTTCTGGTTCTAGTTCTTTGAAGTCCATGTCAACTGAACAGTTAAGTACGAATACTCAACTAATTGGTAGTCCTATAGATTTTGTTATTGAACTTGAATCTACTACTTCAATTTTTGAGGTAATAGATTTTTGAGATGAAATGTAAAAAAATAATTTTACGATTCTCTAGTGTTCCTTGGACAAGAAGGGTTAAGCGGTAAATTTTATAGCGATTTTCGTAAAAATCTAAAGCCTTTATAGCTCAACGGTAGAGCATAATACTGTTAATATTATGATAGGGGTTCGATTCCCCTTAAGGGCTTCGTTGGAGATAATGGACACCTAATTTAGCCGATCTAGTCCGAGCAATTCGATAATTACAAAATAAAATACGAAATGAATCAAAATCGTAATCATTTAAATGAAAATGAAAAAGAGGTTATAAAAAATCACGTTACTACTCGTTACAATAATTCAGAGGAATACCCCGCACCTTTAACTGCATCTAGTTTCATTAGTGACCAAAATCAAAATACTGGAGCGGGTAGCAGACATGATGAAGCTGCGCGTACTTTCATGGAAGCGACTAGAACACCGGCTAGCGCTGAAATTCGTTTCAGTGCCGCGTTAACTGCACAGAGTGCAGAAGGGAGACGAATAGCTGCTAATTTAGTCGAACAAGATATTGAAAGGATTACTGCTTTAGTTTCGTCACAATTACCAGGAGTTGACCCTGCCGCTATAGAAAGAGAAGTGCGTAATCAGGTTACTACAGCATATACAGGTACGGGTCAGTATTTAGGAGGCGCTCTAGTTATGAGAGGTCAAGAAGATAGTTACGAAGAGAGTATAGAGAATGGGGCCGAGTTAGCTAACGCTGTTGAAGAACAAGCAGCAGAGGATGCTAATTCAGGTTTGGAGGCTGAAAGTGGGCCTGAAGGTGAAGTGGATTTAGGTTTTTACTATCCTGAAAGTAATGATGATCAAAATAGTGATTCTAATGATTCAGGTATGGGAGAAGAAGAAGTTAGCGATTCTTCTCAAGATAGTGGTTCTGAAGAAGAACAAATTAGTGATTCTTTCGAAGATAATGGTTCGCAAGAGGCGGATAATGGTTCTTCTGATCCGGCTAATGATAGCTCGGATTATGGTTCGTCGGACTCCGGGGATTCTCCTACTAGCTCAGATTATCATGCTGATGAGAGTACTAATGAACAGGGCTATGATTCTGACCAGAGTGAACAATGTTCAACTAATGCAGAATCTGTTAGTGATGGGGAACAATCTGGTACCGGGGCATTCTCTGACCCTAAAGAAGGTTCAGAGGATAAAGCTCATGTTATCGAATCAGATCAAAGTAATCAATCTACTCGGAAGAGAAAATTTGATGGGGAGGAGGATGATTATCCAAATCCTAAACGGCAACGTAAATCCGATTCTGACGATGATAACAACGGGAAAGGTGGTCCTGGTACAGGTTCTAGCGGAGGTGGTCCTAGTGTAAGTGGTCCTGAAGATAGTGGTCCCGGGGATAGTGTAGGTGGTACAGATAATGGTATTTCTAATAAAAGCCTTTTTAAGGATATATCATTATTTTTTTACGGTAAAGAGAGAGATGAAAACTTTCTATCACCCGTAGATTTTGTTATTGAAATTGAACAAGAAGAATGATTGGATATGCCTTCAATCTTTGACTCGTTTGATTTCTAAATTTTTAGAATAAATAGAAATTAAAACTAAATAAAATAAAACCAAAGGGGTATTATCTTAATGGTAAAGAAGAGCGTTACGGCCGCTAAGATATGAGTTCAAGTCTCATATACCTTTAGAATATTTGTATTTTAATCTTTGAACCCGGGAGCCGGGATTCGAGGCAAAATCCAGGTATTCACAATATAAATATATTGTACACGAATAGTTTGATATAAAATAAATAGAATATATGAGTTTGACTTTAATACTTTTTTTAATAGGAATCTTAGGGTTCGTATTTAATAGAAAAAATATCATATTAATGCTTATTTCAATCGAAATAATGCTATTATCTATAACTTTTTTTATATTAGTAAGCTCTGTAAATATGGATGACATAATAGGGCAAACTTATGCTATATATATTATAGTTATTGCTGGAGCTGAATCCGCAATAGGTTTAGGTATTTTAGTTGCTTTTTATAGATTAAGAGGAAGTATAGCAATAGAATATAAATAATGTATTTAAGTATAATTTTTTTACCCTTATTAGGATCAATAGTTTCCGGATTTTTTGGAAGAAAAGTCGGAGTTAGTGGAGCACGTTTTTTAGGTTGTTCAAGTATAATAATTACAACAACTTTAGCTATCGTTGCATTTTTTGAAGTAGGATTTAACAACAGTCCTGTGTACTTACATTTATTCCCTTGATTAAACAGTGAATCATTTAACATCGTTTGAAGCTTCCAATTTGATAGCTTAACAGTTTCAATGTTAATTCCTGTGTTAATAATTAGTTCTCTGGTTCATATATACTCTATAAGTTATATGAGTGCAGATCCTCACAATCAAAGATTTTTTAGTTATTTAAGCCTTTTTACTTTTATGATGATCATACTTGTAACAGCTAATAATTATTTATTAATGTTTGTTGGATGAGAAGGTGTTGGGGTTTGTTCATACCTTTTAGTTAGTTTCTGATTTACTAGAATAGCAGCTAACCAAAGTTCTATGTCTGCCTTCTTAACTAATAGAGTAGGAGATTGTCTTTTAACTATAGGTATGTTTGCTATCTTATGATCTTTAGGTAACTTAGACTATACTACAGTATTTTCATTAAGTCCTTATATTAATGAAAACATTGTTACTATAATAGGTATATGCTTATTAATAGGTGCTATGGCAAAAAGTTCTCAAGTAGGTCTTCATATTTGATTACCTATGGCCATGGAAGGTCCTACACCTGTTTCTGCATTAATTCACGCGGCTACTATGGTTACTGCAGGAGTTTACTTATTAATACGTTCATCCCCTTTAATTGAATATAGTTCTACTGTATTATTAATATGTCTATGATTAGGTGCAATAACAACTGTATTTAGTTCTCTTGTAGGTTTATTCCAACAAGATATAAAAAAAATAATTGCTTACTCTACTATGAGTCAATTAGGTATGATGGTTATTGCTATTGGTCTATCTTCATATAATATAGCTTTATTCCATTTAGTTAATCATGCTTTCTATAAAGGATTATTATTCTTAGGTGCCGGTGCAGTTATTCATGCAGTAGCTGATAACCAAGATTTAAGAAAATACGGTGGATTAGGGGCATTCTTACCTTTAACTTACTCTGTTATATTAATAGCAAGTCTTAGTTTAGTTGCTTTCCCTTTTATGACAGGATTTTATAGTAAAGATTTTATATTAGAATCCGCTTATGGGCAATATTACTTTAGTAGTGTGGCTGTATACGTTATAGCTGTTATAGGTGCAATATTTACTACTCTATATTCTGTTAAAGTTTTATATCTAACTTTTTTAGCTAACCCTAACGGTAATATAGTTTCTTATAAACACGCTCATGAAGGTGATATATTTTTAAGTCTACCTTTAGTAGTTTTAGCTATTTTTTCTATATATTTTGGGTATATAACTAAAGATATTTTTATAGGTTTAGGTTCAGGATTCTTTACAGATAACAGTATATTTATTCACCCTATACATGAAATATTAATAGATACAGAATTTGCTGTACCTACTACATTCAAATTATTACCTTTATTCTTTACAGTGTCATTTACAGCTATAGCTATAATTTATTCAGAATTTTTCCCTAATTTAATAAACAAATTTAAATTATCTAATTTAGGTCATTCTATTTACGGATTCTTTAACCAACGTTTCTTAGTTGAATATTTCTATAATAAATTTATTGTAAACTTAGTTTTAAATATGGGAGGTCAAACTACTAAAATTTTAGATAAAGGAAGTATAGAACTTTTAGGTCCTTTTGGTTTAGAAAAATTATTAATTAAAATTAGTAAAATTATTTCTAGCCTAAATACAGGTGTTGTTACAAATTATGCTTTATTTATATTAATAGGATTTATTGCATATACATCTATATACTATTCTTTCTTACAAAATTTAGATTTATCTTCTTTAGTTTTACTATTTTCTATTAGTATCTTAACACTTTATGGAGGCGAGTCTTCGACTGCTAAAAAATAATGGTAATGATGCTTTAAAAAGCATTAATATCTTGTATTCTCAACCTAAATTGTATTCGTTTAAGGTTATATCTGGTTGTCTTAATAATGCCAAACAGAATACCTAATATTATAGTATAATACTATAAATTAGGGATTAAAAAAAAATAAAAGGGATTTTAGTATAATGGTAAATACATATGACTTTTAATCATTATGATATTGGTTCGAATCCAATAAATCCTAAGCATATTTGTTATAAAGCTTGTAAAAAATATGCGTTCTATTTTTATTTTGATAGTGTTAATTGAAATGAAAATAACCAAGGGTAACCTCAGTATAAAAATAGGTGATATAAAATTTAATTTTAGGGGCAAGCTCTAATTTATGAGGGAAGCTTATCTCGCTTTTTAGTAGAACTTGTCTATAAGTTAGTATTATAAAGTATCGGTTATAATATTGAATTCAAAGATATTTATTTAGAATTGTTAGTGATCTAATTAAAGCATGTGAAGTTTGCTAAGATCGCTAATTAAGATTTATAAATCTTAATTTAATAGCCTTTAAAAGAGGATACCTAAGCAATAATGATTAATTTAGTAGCCTTTAAATTAAACAAAAGCAACAATAATGAATAATTTTATTTGCTATAGGAAATATTTTTCTTCATCGAATTTAATTGTATACACTACATTCTAGATTTATTTATTATAGAATAGGAAAGTTCGATATTTTTACGAGCGAAGCTAACGAAGCATTAAGTGAAAAGCGGCTCCCTATTTTTTAATAATTTCTATTTAAACTATAAATATTTATTTTGGCACTATGTTAAACAAAATTTATTAACAATATTAAAATTAATATTTTACTCTAAATATATTTTCATACTATATTAATTTGTGAATTGGCCTGCGAAGTCGAGCAAAAACAGCCGACTAAATAAATATAAAAAAAATTTTTTCCATTAATCTAATATGAGAATTTTAAAAAGTCATCCTTTATTAAAACTAGCTAATTCGTATCTTATAGATACATCACAACCTACTAATATTAGCTATCTTTGAAATTTCGGTTCTTTACTTGCAGTTTGTTTAGGTATACAAATAGTTACAGGTGTAACTTTAGCAATGCATTATAACCCTAGTATTGCTGAAGCATTTAACTCTGTAGAACATATAATGCGTGACGTAAATAATGGATGATTAATACGTTATTTACATAGTAACACAGCTTCTGCTTTTTTCTTCTTAGTTTACTTACATGTAGGAAGAGGTATGTACTATGGTTCATATAGAGCTCCAAGAACATTAGTTTGAGTTATAGGTGCTATAATACTTGTAGCTATGATGGGTATAGGTTTCTTGGGTTATGTTTTACCTTATGGACAAATGTCATTATGAGGTGCTACAGTTATTACTAACCTTATAAGTGCTATCCCTTGAATTGGACAAGATATAGTTGAATTCGTTTGAGGAGGTTTCTCTGTTAATAACGCAACTTTAAACAGATTTTTCGCTTTACACTTTGTATTACCTTTTGTTTTAGCTGCATTAGTTTTAATGCACTTAATAGCTCTTCATGACACAGTAGGGTCAAGTAACCCTTTAGGTGTTTCAGGTAACTATGATAGAATACCTTTTGCTCCTTACTACTTATTTAAAGATTTAATAACTATATTTATGTTTGTATTTGGATTAAGTCTATTTGTATTCTTCATGCCTAACGTATTAGGAGATAGCGATAATTATATAATGGCTAACCCTATGCAAACTCCAGCGGCTATAGTTCCAGAATGATACCTTTTACCTTTCTACGCTATATTAAGATCTATTCCTAATAAATTATTAGGTGTTCTTGCTATGTTTAGTGCTATATTAATTATATTAACATTACCTTACACAGATTTAGGTGAATCAAAAGGTTACCAATTTAGACCTTTAAGTAAAGCATTCTTCTATGTGTTCGTAGCAAATTTCTTAATACTAATGCAATTAGGGGCTAAACATGTTGAATCACCATTTATAGAATTAGGGCAAATTTCTACAGTTTTATACTTCTCATATTTCTTAGTTATAGTACCTTCTGTAAGTTTAATAGAAAATACTGCAAAATATATAGCTACTACATCTAGTAGTTCGTTTCGTTTTCATTAAGTCTATATATTTAATAAATATTTTATTAGTATATCTTAGCTTAATTTGATCTTTACTTATATATTGTATTTGTTTATCTTTTGATATTGATCCAGCGCCCTTCCATACATTTCAAAGTTTTGACTTATTGTATCATGCCTTAAAAGAAGGTTTATCCTCTTTTTTTGTTAATGATAGTATGATTTGTAATTTAGACGTTCCAAAACTTGCTTTTTCGAGTGATATTCTTGATAAACTAAAAATTGAATGTTATCAGCATTTAGAAGATAATAATTTTAGCACGACTTTATCTGAATGATCTAATTTTTCTAGAGATGTTACAGTATTACCTTGAGATAATGCTGTAGTTACACAGGATGATATAGCAGTAAGACTAAGTGTTATCGAAAATTTAAGGTGTCATGTAGGAAAAGAAGGAAATGGGGCTTTAATGTTGAATTATGTGGATTTTCGTTCTTCAGTTATGGGGAATCATGGCATAGATATGTTTGAGACTCTCTCAGATTCAAATTGAGTTAATTTTTATTATAGTATGGCAGAAGAGTTCAATTATTTCGTGGAATATTGTACTAGTTGTGGTGAATATCATGTATACAAATCAGATGTATTGAGTTATTTTGATCAATTAAGAGATTTACATTTAAATACTTCTACAGATTTTTGAGGTTTCTTCGCTGAAGTTTCAACAATGTATTCGGATTCTCCTGAGCAAATAATGCAAGATTCTAATTGAATGTTTGAAGAATCAGGAGATAACCCTATAGAATTTGAATCAGAAGATATTATGTCTGAAGCTAATTGAATGTTTCAAGAACCAGAAAGTTTTGAAACATACTCTAGTTCAATGTATGAAGAGCCAGAGGAAATTATGTCTGAAGCTAATTGAATGTTTGATGAATAAGTTTCTAAAAAAAAAAAGATTATGAAGTAGATGGTCTACACTTTGACTGCAAATCTTAAGTAAGAGGTTCGATTCCTCCATGATCTTTCTTTAAATACATACTGATAAGAATACTACTAATTACTTTGTTTATATTTAATAAAATTCTTAAGAATATAAAATTAGAAGTAATCTACATTAATTGTTGTTCGAACAATTAGTGATTAAATTGTTGTTTAAAGAAGTAGAAGAGGAACAGAAATTAACATCCTCGATAAGTATGGGACTAGAGAGATGATTTTTGTCAACGAACGCTAAAGATATAGGAACTTTATATTTAATTTTTGCTTTATTTTCTGGATTATTAGGTACAGCTTTCTCTGTATTAATAAGATTAGAACTAAGTGGACCAGGAGTTCAATATATTGCAGATAATCAATTATATAATAGTATAATAACAGCACATGCTATACTGATGATTTTCTTTATGGTTATGCCAGCATTAATTGGAGGTTTTGGTAACTTCCTAATGCCTTTAATGGTAGGAGGTCCCGACATGGCCTTTCCAAGATTAAATAATATAAGTTTTTGATTATTACCACCTAGTTTAATACTATTGGTATTTTCAGCATGTATAGAAGGTGGAGTAGGTACAGGATGAACATTATATCCTCCTTTATCAGGATTACAAAGTCACAGTGGACCTAGTGTAGATTTAGCTATATTTGCATTACATTTATCTGGGGTAAGTAGTTTATTAGGGGCTATTAATTTTATAACTACAGTTGTAAATATGAGAACACCTGGTATAAGATTACATAAACTAGCTTTATTTGGATGAGCTGTAGTTATAACAGCTGTATTATTATTATTATCTTTACCTGTTTTAGCTGGAGGTATTACAATGGTTTTAACAGATAGAAATTTTAATACATCATTCTTTGAAACAGCCGGAGGAGGTGATCCTATACTATACCAACATTTATTCTGATTTTTTGGACACCCTGAAGTTTATATCTTAATTATACCTGGTTTTGGTATAATAAGTACAACTATTTCAGCTAGTTCTAATAAAAGCATATTTGGATATATAGGAATGGTTTATGCTATGATGTCTATTGGTATATTAGGGTTCATAGTTTGATCTCATCATATGTATACAGTAGGTTTAGATGTTGATACTAGAGCATATTTTACAGCTGCTACATTAATTATTGCAGTTCCTACTGGAATTAAAATATTTTCATGATTAGCTACATCTTATGGAGGATCTATAAAATTAACACCTTCTATGCTATTTGCTTTAGGATTTGTATTTATGTTTACAATAGGAGGATTAAGTGGAGTTGTTTTAGCTAATGCTTCACTTGATATAGCTTTCCATGATACATACTATGTAGTTGCTCATTTCCATTATGTTTTAAGTATGGGTGCGGTTTTTGCAATGTTTAGTGGTTGATACTACTGAATACCAAAAATATTAGGATTAAATTATAACATCGTATTAGCTAAAATTCAATTCTGAGTTTTATTTATAGGAGTTAATTTAACATTCTTCCCACAACATTTCTTAGGATTACAAGGAATGCCTAGACGTATTAGTGATTATCCTGACGCTTTTGCAGGTTGAAATCTAATTAGTAGTTTTGGATCTATTATAAGTGTTGTAGCTGCATGATTATTCTTATATGTAGTATACAAACAATTAGTTGAAGGTAAAGTTGCTAACAGAAATCCTTGATTATCTGTACAATATTACACTGATACTTTACAAGCTCTTTTAAATAGAAGTTACCCTAGCTTAGAATGAGCATTAAGTAGTCCTCCTAAACCTCATGCCTTTGTAAGTCTTCCTTTACAAAGTAACTGTAGTTTATAATATTGCTACTGACAATAGTTAGGGCGCGACGTAGTCGCTCTTAAATTACTTAAATCTAGTTTTAGTCTTTTCTTATGAAGTAAGAAAATACAAAAAGTCTCATTAGCTCAATGGTAGAGCCGAATACTTCTAATATTCTGATTTTAGTTCGAATCTGAAATGAGATAACTCAGAGCTAAACTCTGAAAAACACTTAATTATAGGTATATTTTTTTACTGGTTTTTTATTTCTATCATACTTTAATAGAGTTTATAGCGAAACGAAGTCGGGACTTCGTACTTTGTAAGGCAATATGCTCGTCAGTCTTGTTATAAAACATGGCTCTTAAATTTTATTACTTAGTATTTATAAAACAAAAACCTTAATTTTTAGAAATAAATGTATTATACTTCAACTCTTTTATCTGTATTAGAAGTAGTTTTATTAATGTTGCCTGCTTTATTAGCAGTAGCTTATGTAACTGTTGCCGAAAGAAAAACTATGGCAAGTATGCAAAGAAGATTAGGACCAAATGCTGTAGGATATTATGGATTATTACAAGCTTTTGCGGATGCTTTAAAATTAATTTTAAAAGAATATGTTGCACCTACACAAGCTAATACTATATTATTCTTCTTAGGTCCTGTAATTACTTTAGCTTTCGCTCTATTAGGTTATGGAGTAGTACCATATGGGCCAGGTTTAACTTTAAATGACTTAGAATTAGGTATATTTTATATGTTAGCTGTTTCATCTTTAGGAACTTACGGTATTTTATTAGCTGGATGAAGTGCGAATAGTAAATATGCTTTTTTAGGTTCTCTTAGAAGTACAGCTCAATTGATTAGCTATGAATTAGTTTTAAGTTCAGCTATACTTTTAATCATCATGATTACTAGTAGTCTTAATTTAAATATTAATATACAAGCTCAAAAAGCAGTATGACTTATATTACCTATATTCCCAATTTTCTTAATATTCTTTATAGGTTCTGTAGCAGAAACTAATAGAGCTCCATTTGATTTAGCTGAGGCTGAATCTGAATTAGTTAGTGGGTTTATGACAGAACACGCAGCGGTTGTATTTGTCTTCTTCTTCTTAGCTGAATATGGTAGTATCTTATTAATGTGTATATTAACAAGTATACTATTTTTAGGTGGTTATTTAGCCGGATTTAATCTATTATACTGATTTAACTTAATAAATAATTTAGGTGCTTATGTATTTGATATAGATTGAGTGTTATCTGCTGAATATAATAACATGAAAAATTTTGTAAGTGCTTTTGCTGAAAGTGGTTTATTTTCTAGTCTTATTTTAGGTGCAAAAAGTTCTCTTCTAGTTTTCATTTTTATATGAGTTAGAGCTTCATTCCCTAGAATACGTTTTGACCAATTAATGTCATTCTGTTGAACAGTATTACTACCTTTATTATTTGCTTTTATTATATTATTACCTTGTACTTTATATGCACTTGATATCTTTGTAATAAATATTACAATATAATATTT
Organism: Colletotrichum lupini; assembly: GCF_023278565.1. Classification (NCBI taxonomy): domain Eukaryota; kingdom Fungi; phylum Ascomycota; class Sordariomycetes; order Glomerellales; family Glomerellaceae; genus Colletotrichum; species Colletotrichum lupini. The sequence goes on along the minus strand of NC_029213.1, from coordinate 3,913 downwards.
GGATTTTGCTAGTTTGTGCTATCTAGTTCCTACTTCATCACTAGCTGCTGATGAAGTATGCCTCGTGGCTAATTAGGTTTTTTACTCCCTACTTAAAATACTGTATATCTTACTTAATTATTTGGGAGCCGAAGGCGGCTATACATCGTAATTTCCTATTATGATACAAATTAAGACTTTGTTAAAAATTACTATCAAGAGTGATGTTATTATCCCTTTTACTTATTATTCCAATTATAGGTATATTTATTATATCTAGTTTTACTTCTTATGAAGGCCCTAACTCTAATGTCGAAAATGTAACGTTATACAAACAAATAGCATTAGTAACTTCTAGTGTTAATATGATTTTATCTTTTATCGTTTATATATTTTTTAATTCAAGTACAAATCAATTCCAATTTGTACAAGAACATTATAATGTTCAATTATTTGATATTTATTTAGGAGTAGATGGTATTTCTATCTATTTTGTGTTATTAACAACTATAATAATGCCTATTGCTTTATTATCGAATTGAAACTCTATAAAAGAAAATGTGAAATTTTATTTAAATACTATATTATTATTAGAAACATTATTATTAGGATGTTTCTTAGTTGCAGATATATTATTATTCTATATCTTTTTCGAAAGTATTTTACCTCCTTTATTTTTATTAATAGGTTTATTTGGATCTAGTAATAAAGTAAGAGCAAGTTATTACTTCTTTTTATATACAGTATGAGGATCTTTATTCTTATTATTAGCTATTTTAGCTATGTATTCTATAATGGGTACAACAGATTTTGATGCATTATTTAAAACAAATTTTGATTATACTACTCAGATTATATTATTTGGTGCTATTTTTATTGCATTCGCTGTAAAAACACCTGTAATATTTTTAAATAATTGATTATTAAAAGCTCATGTTGAATCACCTTTAGGTGGAAGTATTATATTAGCTGGTATTGTTTTAAAATTAAGTTTATACGGTATATTTAGATTAATTTTACCTGTATTACCAAAAGCTACATTAGATCTAACTTTTATAGTATATACTATAGGTGTTATCACTATAATATACGCAAGTTTTAGTACATTAAGAACTGTAGATGTTAAAGAATTAATTGCATATAGTTCTGTATCTCACGCTGCTGTATATTTAATAGGTGCATTTAGTAATACAATTCAAGGAATTGAAGGAAGTATTGCTTTAGGTTTAGCCCACGGATTTGTATCTAGTGGTTTATTTATATGTGCTGGAGGAATATTATACGATAGATCTGGTACTAGAATGATCTATCTATACAGAGGTATAGCTCAACTTATGCCTTTATTCTCTATATTATTCTTTATATTATCTTTAGGTAATTGTGGAGCTCCTTTAACATTAAATTTTATAGGAGAATTTATGTCTCTTTATGGTATGGTAGAAAAATTACCATTATTAGGTGTATTAGGTTCTACATCTATAGTATTCTCTGCTGCATATACTATTTATATGTTTAATAGAATTACATTTGGAGGTTCTTTCACTAAATTTTTTGAAGAAAATATATTTGACACAACAAAAAGAGAATTCACACTATTGTTTATATTAGTTTTATTTACTGTTATACTTGGAATATACCCTTCTTTAATATTAGATAGTTTACACTATTCTGTTGCTAATCTAATTTATAGTTTCTAATAAACTTGTATATTTTATATAGTAAGATAAGGCAAGAAACCAGCAGGTTGCTCCTTGGTTAGTGGGATATTTAAAGTTTAAACAACTTATAGCTACCGCGGACTACGTAATAGTGGTCGCGGCTTGAATAAAATAAATATTACTAGATTATGAAGTAGATGGTCTACACTTTGACTGCAAATCTTAAGTAAGAGGTTCGATTCCTCCATGATCTTTCTTTAAATACATACTGATAAGAATACTACCAATTACTTTACCTGGCTGACTACAATTAGTAGTGATTAGATTAGAATCAGTAGCGATCAACCCCAAGGTTTGATTTTTATTAAGTTGTTTGGTTTTATTCTAGCCAGTCACCTGATAATGTAAACTGTATAATATATGGATATAAAACAAACATATTAGTAGTAGCTATAAGGAAGCAGCTGTGGCTGCGACTCCTTCTATTTATCTTCGAGTTTAATATTAAACCTTAATACTCCTCTGATTAAGTTACGATTTATAAGTATTTATCTCTAAAATTCTCTGTAAATGCCTCAATTAGTACCATTTTATTTTATTAACGAAGTAACTTTTGCTTTTGCTATAATTGTATTACTAACATACGTATTTTCTAAATACGTATTACCAAGAATAGTTAGTTTATTTGTATCTCGTCTTTTTATCTCAACATTATTAGATAAATTTGGAGTATAATAAATTATAGATATTTAGATTTTTGTAGGCTTATATAAAAAGCTTAGAGTATAATATGAATACTTTAAGTTTAAACAATTTAAATAAAGAAATTTCTAGCCCTTTAACTCAATTTGAAATAAGAGATTTATTAAGTATAGATTTACCTATATTAAGTGATTTACATATATCTATGACTAACATAGGATTATATTTAACAATTGGATTAGTTTTCACATTAATTTTAAGTGTATTAAGTATAAATAATAATAAATTAATTAGTAACAACTGATCTATTAGTCAAGAATCCTTATATGCAACTATACACGGTATAGTTGTAAATCAAATAAATGCTAGAAGCGGTCAAGTATATTTCCCTTTTATTTACACTTTATTTATATTTATATTAATAAATAATTTAATAGGTATGGTACCTTACAGTTTCGCATCAACTAGTCATTTTGTTTTAACATTTGCTCTTAGTTTCACTATTGTTTTAGGTGCAACTATATTGGGATTCCAAAAACATGGTTTAAAATTCTTTTCATTATTAGTACCAGCTGGTTGTCCTTTAGCTTTATTACCATTATTAGTTTTAATAGAATTTATTTCATACTTAGCTAGAAATATTTCTTTAGGGCTTAGATTAGCCGCTAATATATTATCAGGTCACATGTTATTACATATATTAGCAGGATTTACTTACAATATTATGACTTCAGGTTTCATCTTCTTCTTCTTAGGATTAGTACCTTTAGCTTTTATAATTGCTTTCTCTGGTTTAGAATTAGGTATCGCATTTATACAAGCTCAAGTGTTTGTAGTTTTAACTAGCGGTTATATCAAAGACGGATTAGATTTACATTAATTCGAAGCTTTATGGCGGAATTTAGTAGTTTGTCGGCCGCGTAGTCTGCCGTATATCTATATAAATTTGCAATCTAGGGTATTATCTTAATGGTAAAAAATAGTCTTAGGCTCTCTTAAATAATAAGAATCCTATTAGCTATACAGACTTAGTAATAATCTGAGTTCAATACGAATACATAAATCATTAATAGTATTTAAGAATTCAATATTAATATTCAAGCTCTCTACAATAATAAACATTGATCTTTAAACAGGGATTTGTAGTTGTAGGAGTTAACCTTTAATTTAATAATAACCAGATAAAGAACGTTAAGTTTAAATTTATTCTTAATAATTTTATTTAATAAAACCGTAAAAATCCAGATAATTTTTAGAATTAGGTTCAAGTATGTGCTTTCTAAAAAGAATACTATATAAATACTAATTCTAATTTAGTGATAAAGATGGTAAAGTTCTCCCTTTAGTTAGTATATAGATAACTAATAATTATCATAATAAAAATAATGGTCATTTCTAGAGAAAATAAAAAATAATAGTATGTGTTAGTTATTTTTAAGTTCTTTATTTATAGAAGCAATGAATAAAAGCAAAATTATTCTTTGGCGATATGTATTAATAAAAAATTATTTGCTGGATATTATTTATAAAAGTTTTCGCGGAACTTGTTCATTTAAAGTTAAAAAGCTAGTTTA
>NC_064674.1:300000-523226 GCF_023278565.1 Colletotrichum lupini | reverse complement strand
TAACCCTAACCCTAACCCTAACCCTAACCCTAACCCTAACCCTAACCCTAACCCTAACCCTAACCCTAACCCTAACCCTAACCCTAACCCTAACCCTAACCCTAACCCTAAATACTAGTAACGATAATTATAAAAGAGGAATTTATATTATAAAACTAAGCACAGGTTAATAAAATATACTATCGCTTTAACAAATTTAAAAAAAGGGTAAATAACCTAGATTTCCTCCTTATAATTACTAATAGAAATCTATTATTGTAAAAAGATATACCGGGGCAAAATATAATACTAAAAGTATAATAATTAATAATTCTACCTATTTCAATCTATAACTCGTTACCGCTACTAACGCAACATTCGGTACTAATTAGCTAATAAAAAATAAAAAAACGACCTAAAGTTACTAATAGTACGTAGCGATATAAGGATCGCATACAAAAACCAAAAATCTAATAGTAAATACGAGGCAATTTACAAACTTTAAAAAGATCTTTTTAAAAAAGATTATACTCTAGGGGGAAGTATAAGGTTTTATAAAAAACCCTAATAATATTTTATAATTATTATAAAAAAGTTAGAATTAGAAAACACTAGTACTATTTAGTAATTAATATCGTACTCGTAAGTAAAGCCTCTAATTACTATTACGAAGCGGTACGTAATTTTAATTAAAACGACTTTTTTAATATAATTAACGTAATCCGAAACCGCTTCGAAACTTATAATAAGAACTTAAAACTCCTATCTAAACTACGAGCAATTTCTTTCGTATTTATAACTAGGATAATAGAGGGTAAATCGTAAATAAAGATCCTTAAAAAGCTTATTAATTAAATTAATAAACTAGTAAAAACCTAGCTAAATAAGGGGATAAATAAACGGAAAGTCGGATATCTCTATACCGTAATTTAGTATATATTAGAGGTAAAAATAACCCTATACTAAGTACCCGAAAACTACGAGACGCTCTACTCGAGGCTAAGATCTAGTTTTAATATTAAAATAAGAATACCGTACTAAACCTATTTCTAAGTATACGACGGCCCTTATTAATAATATTAAATTAATCGAATATATAATAAAAAAAGAAAAGAGGCTAGATACGGTAATCGCTAGTAAAGAGGCTTAGATTTATTAAATAAATAAAGATTTAACTTACGAATAGGGTAATAAAAGAAGTAATATTATATTTATAAAAAGGATAGATATTAGTTAAGTAACTACTCTAAAAAAAGCGTACTAAATCGTACGAATAGTATAAAAAGTTAAGGGTAGTAAATAATAAAACTAGCCCTTATTAGTTTAACTAATTCCTTATTATATATAAGGGTAAATCTGGGGGTACGGAACTTAGTAACGGTAATTAAAGTAGCGGCCTAAAGTATATACCCTCTATAAGAGATTTAGAAAATAAAGAATATCTTACCCCTTATACTAACGAATTAAATTATAACGAAATTAATAATATTAACTACTCTTTTTTCGCCCCGTTAGTTTTTAGAGGATATACGAAGCTAAATAAATAGAGGGTAGCAAAAGCTTTTAATAAATAGGTTTTTATTTACGGATAGTAAGGGAAGGTCCTTTAGATAACGAATATAGAGGTAGCTAAAAGAGTAAATTTAATAGGGCTAAAGCTTATTCTCTTAATAATTAAAGAAAAGACGTTATTTCTTTTAATATTTAAAGAGAAAGAATATAATACTAAGTATATCTAAGGGTAGCTAAAGGGGTCCTTTTTATATTACTTAGATCCCTCGAATACTAAGCTTATATAAGTATTTTACGTAAGCAAAAGGTACGGCCTAGATAATTTTTATAGGATTATTTTAGATACTAGGGTATTATAATAGTTAACTAAAAAAAAAGGGTAATTCTAAGCGCTATAGAAAATTATACTAGTAACGCTTAATACGTTAATAGCGGGTATTATAAAGATTAGTTTTAGCCTAAGTGAGGAAATCGTTACCCTAAGTATAGTAAAAATAGAGACGTACTTCGGAACGATAACTTTTTATATTTTACCCGTTAATACCCTATTTCTCTTATATCTAAAAAAATATAGATCGACTAGGTATTATATTTAATAATACGAGGAACAGAATCTCTAGTAATAAGTACTTCGAAATAGTTAAACGACAATAAGGGTATATATTTATAAAGCTTATTAATAATACGAAGTTAATTAATTACCTAATAAAAAGTAAGCTTAAATAACTATACTAGAGATTTAGGTACCCGTCGGTTACGAGGCTATATAACTTCTTAAAGTAATTAGGTAATAATAATATCGAAATAGGAGCGCTAGAGTAGTTAATAGAAGTATACTACTAATATTAAATAAATATACAAAGCCTACGCAGATTTAAGTTTAAATTACGTAATAAGCTTAACTTCAACTAGGAAATCGTTATTAATATCTTCTACTTAAATAGTTAGCTAGTACTATATATAATCGACGTAGCTATATCCTTTTAGGCAGGGTAATTCTTCCGGGATTTATAAATAAAAATAGTATAAATAGCCTTACGAAAAAGCTAGATCGATATATATTAAGGACTGCTAAACAGCATTAGAACTAATGCTAGTATTAGCTTTAAGTTAGTAAAATTTAAAAATAATATAACGGCTTATGGTATATAGCTAAAAGTCGTACTTATTAAAGCGTACTATAGTATTAAAAAAGTAAAAAAAGTATACTAATAGTTAAAAAGGGCGTTTAAAATTATTAAAAAAGAAAATCCGGATTCTATTAACGACGAATACCTCTAAATAGTACTTAAATACTATAACGATACTATAGGGCCTAATAGACTTATACTAACGCTATTAGTATTTAGAGCATATTTAAGAACGACCTTAACTTTATTATTATTACTAGGTATAAGCTAACGAGCCTAAGTAATTAAAAAAGTAATACGAGTACTGCGCGAGGTAAGTATAAAAAGGTAAGTTAACGAGGTAATTACTACGCGCAATAGGCCTAATATAGGGGATAATTTAAATATACTACTAAATTCGGATATACGAGTATAGTACGAAATTACTTAATAATAGGCTAAGCTATATAAGTTAATTTCTATTAACGAGCGCTCTTATATAGTCGCGAGAGATTATAACTAGCTACTCGAAGTATTAATTACGGTAGTTAGACCGTACTATATAAATCCTAACGAGGTAATTTCTAATTTATAAAAAGAAAAAGAGCTAGGGGAAATTATATAACCCGCGGTAGAGGTATAGGAAATTATCCTTAATAAAATCGTTATAATAATACTAATAAATAACGAGGAAAAGGAAATTACTAAAAGAGTATTAATACTATTAGCGAGACGTTATAAAAGACTATAACGGTAAGCCCTAACGCGGCAATTTATTACTAATAACGAGGTAATTAATACTTTTTATATAATAATAAAAAAAGCCGATTTCGAGCTAATAGTTAAACTATATAAAGAAAGCGTAATTATAACTACTAAAAAACCGTATAAGGGATTAGATTTTATTAAAGTAAACACTCTTCGCAATCAAAGGGTCTATTAATTTATCTTATATAACTTAGAAAAATATACAAACCTCTGCATATTTAAATTATAAATAGTTTATAAGATTAAAAAAAAAAGAACACCCCAGCCGTATAAGAAATCTAAATACGTAATTTAGGGGTATAGTAACGTTAAAAAAGCGACGCTACTTATATAATTACCTATTATATAACGCTATAGCTAATAATTAATAATAGTACTAATAATATTACTATAGAAAAAGGGATACGAGATTTAGAGCTATAATATTACCTAGGCCTATACCCAATCGGCCACAGGGCTCATAAAGAAAATCCTAGCCTATCTACCAAAGGAAATAGCTAGTAAGTACCTAGAAAGTACGATTATTAAAGTACTTAAGCTATTATATAGGCTCGCAAAATCGGGCACTTATTAATAAGCTACTTACTACGATTTTTATATTAATTAATTATTAATAGTTATTTTTACGTATAACCCGTACTTACTAATTACGGAGTATAAAAGTAATTAATTTAGGATTGTTAAAATATAAACCGACGATATATTAGGCCTATTTAATATTAACTTTATAAAAAAAGAAGATAAGGAGCTTTAAAAAGCGGGCTTTATAATAAAGCTAAAAGAGGTCCTTATAATAAACACCCCCCTAGTATTTAATAACGGGATTTTTATAATTAAAAAGGAAACTGTTGTTTTTTAGTAAAAGGGGTAGGGTAAGAAAATTAACCTTATTAATCCGAACATAACCGATATTAAAAAGTAGTATAAGGCTAAGCTCGTACGAGGGGTATATATTATAAGTATTTATTAGTCTAAGATAACTTTTAATTATATTAGGGTACCGCAGGCTATAAATCTAACTAAACAAGACGTTAAAGTACTTAATAAGTAGCTTAAGTAATAATAAATAAATCTCGATTGAGGTCTTATTTATTGCCCGATTAACCTTATAATTAATAAGCTCTACGTCTTTATTAATAAGTTATTTACGAATAATAACGACCTTACTTTGTAATTAAAGTATATTATTATCCTAGTTAACGAGAGTATAAGTAAGAACGAATTTACTATATATAGTAATATAATCTATTACTCGTTAACTAAAAATAAGCGGGTAATAAGAAATATATTAGTATTAGAGGTTTATAGTATAGTTAACGGTATTAACCTCTCCTATGCGATTTTAATAACGCTAAAGAAAATTACTAATCGAATTAGCCTTTTACTTATTTTAACGGTTATTTATACCGATTCTTACTCGCTATATAAATACCTTATTAAATTAAGAACGATAAAAGGAAAGAGGCTTATAATTAATATTATAGCCCTTAGGTAATTATATAAAAAGCGCGAGATACTTAAGATCTATTAAATTAATAATAAAAATAACTTCGTAAACGCTTTTATAAAAGTAGTACTAAATAAAGGATTAGAGTAATTTATAAGTAATAAAAAAGTTACTATATAAATAGAGGGATAGGTTATATAAAAAGAATAAAAAAAAGGGGGAAAAGGAAACGATTTAATAAACGGGCCTAAGGTCGAATTATACTTTTAACTATAGTAATTAAATTAATAAAAAAAAGAGAAAGTTAGTATCGGATTATAAGTCTAATTTAACTATAGTATATAGCCGACTACGCAGGGGCTAATTAGGGGCCCTATTTACGATTATCGTAACTAGCCTAACTTATAATTAGAACCTCCTTTTTATACCTACGATATAGATATTTATATAGTTTAATTAATCTCTTCGTTAACTACGGTTCGAACTAACTACCTTATAATAGGGTTACTAACACTATCGGAATGAAAGAGATGTCACGACGACCTTTTGGCAGGGTATACTAGATGAGGAGACTCTTTGAGAACCGTCGATAGAGCTTATATAAAACAAGCGGTAATTTTCTTTCATGAACGACGGGATGAGACGCGTGGAATCGGCGAGCAGTGGCTGCTTCGTCATGTGCCACTCAATGGATCGCCGCATGGAGGTGGCCCTCAGGCTGACCGCTAACTTCGAGCGGGCAAAATTAGTGAATGCCTACTGCATGTAGGTGATTGCACATGTCCAAAATGCGAGGTGAGATGTCCGTTGGTCGGCTGGTTATAGCATCACATTATCACACTACACATCAAGTCCCGCTAGGGTGCTTGTGAAGTACTAACGCTTCAGAAAACCGATTCTTTTTTTCTTTTTTGTATACATTCACTCTTGCTATGAGCAAGGCAGGGAGCCAACTCTGGAGCTGGCACTAGATGTGACCACATAGGAGTGAGGCGCCAGGCCACCATGATTCCACCTCTGAACATGTTATTCAATCAGAAAGGTAAGGCTTGACGAGGGAAGACATCGTGGGCTAATATTCTCAACGGCAACTGGTAGTATTGGAAACAGGTCATCAGGGTGCTAGTCGCTTTGTAGCTGCTCGAAAAGGTAGACAGGATGACTTGCCTCTTACCAGTGCCTGTCACTATGTAAGGCTCAACTCCTGACGGGATGCACATCGAGAATGATCCCACTGGAAAATGAACACAGACTCGAGTGATACCTCGACAATAGCTTATGGATTTTGACTTTGCAATTATTGCCTCCATTCCTCAGGCCTTGTTTCTGGAGAAAACCGATTCTTTCATCGTCCCGTAACTACCAAAATGTCCCGGTCTACGCCTCGCCCAATCTCAATGTCCAGTCCATGTTCAATACTCGATAGCTTTTGTCTTATGAATCGGGCAACGACAATGTATGCTACGCATATCGTGAAAGGATTGTAGTCATCATTCGTGCTGGCCTTAAGATTGCCCTCCGTGAGAAAGGCAGCCGCCACTTCTGTGGCGGATCGCAAGCTGAGCATGGCACTGAGCTCGAGGTTACTCGCTGGCTTGGAACGGGCAACCGAAGAGCCAATCGGATGTTCCAGGGGGATATTGATGAGAATGCTCCTGACAGCAGCTTGTAGATGATTAAGTCTGTCCATCTCTTTCATCCTCTCGCGCCTCTCGCACTCCATCTGAACAGCATTTCGCAGGAGTTTACCATGGCTCACGTGAGTTAGACCGAGGGCTGATGTTATGCACAATGTCTCCTACTGACGCGCCTTAGCTTGGTGAAGTTGTCGTAATCTCGTCATTGACTGATCGAAAAAGTCGCTTGGTTTGAGCAGGGATTAATAGCAAAATTGTCACGTAACAGGGATAGTAATCGCACCTCACAAAGTGCCCGTCACGTGCTAAATTACGTATCTATTTTAGATATCGTATATATAGACCTTCTCCTTTTGTCTATTTCTACTTTAATAATTAAGCCACTTTTATTATACTCCATATACTTATTACTACGTACTATAACTCGTAATAATTATAAGCCTAGCTCTTAGTTAAGACCCTATACTACGATAACGTACTTATTAATACGATTCTTATAATCTTTTTAAAATAACTAACTTACTTATACCCACTTTAGCCTAAGCTAAACTAACTAGCTACGATAGTTAGATTAAATAGTTTAACGTACTTTATATTATAAATAAGGGCGTCGAGGTTTAGAAGTACGTCGACCTAGACGCTCTAGATTCCGATATATTCCTCGACCTCTCTATAGCGCTTATTTTACTTTTAAAATTCGGACGATTAGTCGTAACCCGTAATAAAAAAGAACTACGAGCCTACTAGGCCCGTTATAAGGCGTTCGAAAACGACTAAAAAAACTAAGAAATCCTCTATTAATAGCTTTTAAATATAACTCCTAGTACGAACTTTTTAACTTTTTCGAGCACGAGTAACTTATAAAACTAAGCCGGGTTTCTTTTTATAAAACTAGCTATACTACTTACTTTACGTAAATAAATCTATCCCTATACTATACTTATAAAAAGGATTTATACGCTCGAGAGTATTTAGAAATAATAGGAGCTCGATACTAAATACGAGCAACTTATAGCTTACGAACGTAACATTATTAATATATATATTAAAATCCTCGCTTAGTAATTAGTAAAATTAGTTAACGCTATATTATACGAATACGTATTTTAAAAAGCTATTAAGAACGGCGCTAAGTTTAGTATATAGCGAATCGTTAGATATTTAAAATAGGAATTTATACCCCCCGAATTAGTAATAAAGAATGCGGTTCGAGAGGAATACCGATAAGCCTTTAATAAAGCGAGGACTAGAATTAACCCTTAACGCTAATATAAAGAGTAGTAGTCCGCTTACCTCTAAGCTAAAACGTACAATATTTTAGAAATTAATAAAGAAATTACCGTACTTAACTTCTTAGTTATAGTTAAGTCTAGACTTAACCCTATATAGGGCTAACGTATATATAAGACCTTTAGCGAATTAATAGCCTTCGGAACGCACACGAGGACCCTTAAGGAGATTATATATATATTTAGCTTAGTAACCTAAGACGTATATACTAAACGACTTTTAGGTTAAAAAGGGGCTTATTTTATTTTTACTAAACGCTCTAACTTAGTTAACGACGTAAATAATAAGGGTAACGTTATATACCCTTATAATTTCGCATACCTATAGCGCCCTATAGCGTGCCGAAAATTAGAATAGGCACTTATAAGCCGAAATACTAGTAGGTTACTAATACGAATACTAAGGAGCTATATAAAGGAAGTCCTCGCTATTATTAAATTAAATAAGTAGAAATTATTTTATAATAAGCTTAAGAAAGCTAGTTAGCTAAAGAACGATAGAACCCCTAAAAAACCTAAGTTTCCGAAAGGATTCTCTAACTAACCTATAGCGAGCTTATTAATAAACTAGGACGAGGGCTACGTAGTCGCTATATTTATAAAGAGTTAGGACTTAGAAGTAAACGCAATCTTTAGTACCCCTATAAGTAGCGCTTACCCCCTTTCCTAGAGCACGGTAATAAATAGCTATAAAATAATATATCTAATTAACGATAAGAGCCTATTTAAACCCGAGAGTTACGTACTATTAGGTAATAAAGACTATATTAAATTAGGAACTATTATACTACTTATTACCGCACGCGGTACTCGTATTATAAAGGGCGTCCTAGACGCACCTAAGGGAAAGGGAACTTATAACCTAAAGCTTTAGAACGTCGCTTATATTAAGGGATTCTATATTAATATAGTCTTAGAGACTTTACTAAATAGAAGCGCACTTTAGTACTACGGTTTAGATTATATTTTATAATAGGGAACGCTTTATAAGAGTACTATTTAAAAAAGTAGCTTATCTAAAAGAATAATTTAGTCTTCTTCGAATATAAGCTCCTCTAATCCTATCCTTCTTTTATAAACCTTAAGCGTATCCTATAGAGCCTAGCTAGTATTATATTATTAATTAGCTATAGAAAATTCCGTTATTTATATTAACGTACCCGTAAGAGGTCTAATAGCGCGCTCTTTTAGTACTTTAGAATAAGTTATTTTAGACCTAATACTCTTCGTCGATTATTATATAAGACTCGAGGTATGCGTATTAAACCTCTATTATAAGTTAAGTATAAAGTATATATATTATCTAAAGCTAAAATAGTAGTTTTAAGAGGACTACCCTTAAGAAGAGCCTCACGGTTATAGTACCGTATATACTAAGATCTCTTTTATTTTAAACTATTTCTTAATAAACGATAATATATACTTATAGCTTTTAATAAATATAGTAAGTAGCTTAGGGGGTTCTTTTTAAAAATAAAAATAGAGGAGGAAGTGCTTTTTATACTATAAAGCCTCGAGGTAGCGATTCGTTATTAAAAAGGGACTCTAATTTACTTTTTTAAAAATAATAATAAGACCGCTCTCTTAAGTATAAACGTTAGATACGTATATAAGACGTAGTATAGCGAGCTAAGAATCGGAATAGAACTTCTACCTCTATATATAAAAGAACCCGTAGGTAACGCTAAAAAAGTAAGTTAACTCGTAATTACTAAAGCTTATAAAATATGCCTTTTTACGAACCTCCTTACGAATTTATAAGACAAAATAGTACTAGCGGTAATCTTTATTTATAATATTACCCTACGGGAGGCTAATAAAGGAGATTTGCCTATTATAATAGAAATTAATTAGTAAAAGCGGTATTAACGCTAATAGTAAACGGGTTACTAAGTGCGGGATTCTAAACCGGTTACCCCGTATCTTAGTAGCCTCTATATATATAGCTACTAAGCATACCCTTTTTATAAGGATCGTAAGAAGGGTATATATTAAAAGGAGTTTAAAGTGCTTCCCCGCGGGTATATAGAATACCTAGTTAGATATATACTAAAAACGCATAACCTATATAGGGTCTAGGTGCCCGCGCTCGAGCAGGTGTTTATTATAAAAAATATTAAGTTTAATAAAAAAGTCTTTTATAATCCCGTATACGAGGAACAAGCTATCGTAAGCGAGTAAGTAAATTTAATAATCTAAGAAATATAAGAACTCTTTAATACTAATAATAAGTTAATTCGAGCACTCGGGGAAGTAGATCTAGACTTCGGAAATATTAATACTTAAGATAACTCTATAGTCGAGGATAATATTATTATTAGATTTTTAACTATTTAGGACGCTAAGTAACTAATAGACGTACTCTAGGGTGCGGTAAATAAGGCTAAAGAGGCTAATATAGTCTTATTATTATTACTAACCCCTAAAATAACCCCCTTATATAAGCTTAGGGGTAGGAGTAAAAAAGGGGATATAGTAACTAGGTTATAAACGGCTCTGCGTAGTCTACGGTCCTCTTTATGAGTACTTATATATACTATAGAGGTTCTTAAGCCTTTAATTCCTAATAGCTCTTAGTAGAACGCTAGAGTACGTGGTAAACGAGGTACCGATTATAAAAAAATAATTCCTAACGCTAAAATCGACGTTAATAAGGAACCCTTATAATAAACCTTTATTATTATATAAGAATAGAGCTTATAAGAACCGCCTTATCGAGTACTAAGTAAAGCTCCGTTAGGTCCTAGACGTTTAAACCGGGCCCGTAGACCTCTATAACGCTTTAATAATAATATCTTCGCAACGCTCTTATATTCGAATATAAGAAACGGTAATTACTATAACCGTCTTTAGGACTACTTTTTCTTTACTTTTATACCTAATTAGTAAAAAGCTATAGAGGAAAGTAGTATAGGATATATAATACTCTATTAAGTAGTAAAAGGAGTAGTTTATAAGACCTACTTAGAGCGCTCTAGAGGAGTTTAGAAACTACGACTTACTAAAGTTAACTTCTAGAGCCTACTAAAGAAGTTTAGTAATATTAAACATTTCTTACTATAACTATAGAAGTTGCTTAAGGATGCTATAGATATAAAAATAAAAAAGCTAAGGGATATTAGTATATAAAAAGAGGTCGACCGTAATCCTAAATAAGGGATCCTATTTTTATTAAAGTAGGTATATACTTATAAGCACGACGTTAATAACAAGGTTAGCGAGGTAAAAGTACGTATATATATAAGGGGGGATATATAACTACTTAACCCCTTATAAAATACGTATACTTCGACGCTCGCCGCAAAGGCCTTTAGGCTTATAATAGTAATAGCTACCCAATTCGACCTTAAAATAGACTAGTATAATATTATTAACGCATTCCTTAACGCGCCTCTTAAGAGCGAGAAGCTAGTAATTATTAAACTCCTAGAGGGATATAAGGTTATTAATAAAGTAAGTAAACTCTAACGCGCTCTATATAGCCTCCGAGACTTACTAATTCTCTAGTTCTAAACTTTTACCTCTATACTCCGTAATATAAATATAATATATAACTATAAGGAGATCTATATTTACTAAACCGTAAATAGGAAGGTAATACTAGTATTTTACGTCGATAACTTTATTATTTTATACTATTAAGACGACCGAAAGGCGGCTTAAAGGATCGTCGACGGTATAAAAAAATATATTAACTTTAAAAAGAATAGATTAATTAATTACTTTTTTAAAGTGCGGATTTTACGAGACCGTACTACTCGCAAAGTTTATTTTATTTACGACGTATATATCGAGCGAGTTATTAAGCGCTTCGACTTTATAAATTTATTATATCTAGCTACCCCTCTTTCTTAAGAAGAGTTTAAACTAAACGAGGAGTAGGTAATAAAAGAGGAAATAAAGAGCTACTAAGAGAAGGTCGGGAGTATGTTTTATATAGCTATTATAATTAGACTAGACGTCGCCTTTACTTATTCGTAATTATTTCGGTTCCTAACTAACCTAAGCGCAACCTATATTAAAGTAATTAACTACTATATCCGATATCTCTATATAACGAGATATCTTATGCTCTATTATAGTAGTATACCGAGTATATAATTATTACTTCTAGCTAGAGATACTAGCTTCGTAAATAACGAGGTAATACGACGATTATCTTAAGGATATATAATATTCCTTTTTAATAGCCTAATTTAATAGAAATTAGTATGCTAAGTAACGGTTACGACGTTAATTATTAAAGCTAAGCTTCTTTACTTTAAAGAAACCGTAAAAGAGACTATAGTTCTAAAGCGCCTTTTTAAGGATATTACCCTTAACTTAGGAGAAGTATAGTTAGTTAACTACGATAATTAGTAAACGATTCGACTCGTTATAGGGGAAAGAGAAAGAATAGCTACTCGACTTCGCTATATCGATATATAAAATATATAACTAAGATAAGAGCACGCTAGAAGTAGCTTCGAGGTTACTTATATATTAATAAAAGATATACTAATAAATAGACTTACTAAAAACCTTTTACGAGCTAAGTTCGAATATTTCTATATACTTCTTAACCTCTACGGTGCATAAGAAGCTATTATAAATAGCTAAAATAGTTAAAAATGATTAATTTAGGCTATGCTTAGAAAAACTTAATACCTAAAAGTAGATAATAGATAGAACCTAGAGTGCGGCCCGGAGGCCTAAAATAAATAAAATAACCTTACCCCGCAGGGCATACGTATATAAAAATAAGACCTAGGCTTATACTTATTATTTAAACTCCTAGTTTACGAAGTACGCGATTACTAAGAGTATAATATTATTAAAGAGGAGGGTTAGTATGCGTACTAAGAAACGCGTCTTACGTACCTTAAAATTTATAAAACTAAGAGTAGTAGGGGTAGCGGGGGGCATAGGAGCTAGAACGACTATTAAGTTAACGACCTAGGGTATAGAAGCGGGCGGCGTAATAAGAGGTTAATTATAAACGACTACGATAAGTATAAAAGAGGACCGGGGGCGCGCGTCGAGGAAGTCCTCTATATAAAAACCGATATAGTTCTTATATATCTTCTAGTTATTATATATCTAACGGACGATACTACGGAGCTTAGTAATATTTTACTAAAACTATAGTTAAAAGTGCGCTTCTTAATAATAAAAAAGGATAATATACTTATAAAAGAGGGAGCGCTATTTATAATAGCCTTAGTAAGGGCCTAGGCTATTAACTATAAAACGACCGGTATATTAATATACCCTTTAGCTAAACGGCCGTTAAAATAGCGCGTATACCGGCTATTACTTCTTATAAAATAACGACTATTATCCTTAGTATTAGTATACTAGAGGGCTACTTTAAGATAGGATAGGTATTAGATCTCCCGTTCCTTAGGAGCCTCTCCCTTAAGCTTCTTAAGGACTAAGTATACGTTAAATAGGCTTAGAATAATAAAAAGAACTATACTTATTACGGGGGGTACCTTAGCCTCTCGGCGTTCTTTTTTACTTTTTATTACTTTTTTAAAAAGAGCTAGCCTTACGTTTTTTAAACCTTAAAATAATATTAAATATCAACTCCTAAGATAATAAGTATATAATATACCCTTTTTAAAGGGCTTATTATCTAAACTAGTTTTATTCTTATTCTTAAACTCCGAGGGGGGGATAAGTAAAAGCCTATTAAAGCTCTTATTACTACTATTTACTTTATTATTACCCTTATTACGGCCGCTAAAGAGAGCCTCGAACTTAATAAAATCCTTAGCGTCTTAATTAGTAGCCTTAATATCCTCTTAACTAAAGAGGGAGAGCTTAATAACCGGGCCTTAGTAAGCGAATAAGAGGTCGCGGGGGGGGGGTAACGACTTAGAGGGGCTCGTTAATATTATTACCTATTTAAACTCTTAGTAAACTATATAATATATATATAAGAAGTATTATAGAAATTGCGTAAAACTTATTATTACTTCCGGATATATTAGATATTTATATTTAAAATAAAATTAGTAAACGATTTGATAGTATAGGCGCGCGCGCGTAATAAATAGGGGTACCTATAGTAATTACGAGAGGTTAAAAAGAGGAAGAAAAATAATAACTAAGTAACGCCGCGAGAATTTAAATATACGCAAAGTAGCTAGGTAGCCTCGCCCTTAGTAATTTATATATTAAAAGTAGTAAAATACGCGCTATTCCGGGTTAGGATTCTATTTACTTTAGATAAAGGGATATATTTATAATAAACGCGGCTTAAAAAACGCGTATCCCTTACGCTTAATTTTCCTTTATTTATATTTAACTAAATTAGGCCTTTATAAAGGTATTTAGAGATTCTATCTTAGGTATAATAGCTCCTTAGTAGTAGTAATTAGGGGGTGTGTTATATAATAAGGATAGTAATCGCACCTTATAAAGTGCCCGTTACGTACTAAATTACGTATCTATCTCAGATATCGTATATATAGACCTTCTCCTTTTGTCTATTTCTACTTTAATAATTAAGCCACTTTTACCTCACTCCGTATGCCCATTGCTACGTGCCATAACTCGTGACAAAAATTGACGGTCCTATACTTCAAGCGCCAATCGAGCCAGGGCTATCGAGCGATCACTTATAGTCTATCCGAGCTCGTCAAGGTACCCAGCCTCCTTAGGTAAGAGAGCAGCCTCTATAGAGGTCAGCAAACACTAGAGGAAATAAAGTCGGTGCGCATCCAGTGTCTTCGACGTTACATCTGTCGGCATGCCTGTCCCAGTTCCCGAAATTTAATATATAAATAATAGCGTAAAGAGTCCGCAATCGATATTATTACTTTAGCGAGCACACTAGTTATATATTAGTACCTTAATTAGGTCTAAGTATGATTAAAAGGGTACTTACTCCGCTCATATCTAAGTTAACTTAAACGTCGTCGCTCGCTCTAATCCGACGGAGGAACGGCAAGATTACGTTACGGTAAACTTTCTTAGTAAGTAGAACGCCTAGATAGGAATCGAAGAGGCGAACCTTATGTTCCTAGTAAAAAAAGACGAATAATACCTAGTGGTCGTTATTACACACCGGCATAAATAACTTGTGTTACTCTCTATATTTAATCTCATTATAAATACGATCGGGTATGTTCTTAGAGTTAAGGACGAAACTGTCGATTACTAAGACCTTTCTAATAACTGAGGTTAAACGATTAAGGAGAGCATTAATAATAGTATCGTTAAGCTTTTGTCTTAGAAAAAGACGGTACATATCGCCCGAGATCTTCGGGATAGAATAGCGATACTTAAGCCTTAAGGACCTCCTTTTAAGATTAGCTTCGATTATAGCGCTAGCTGGGGATGCTTTTAGGGGGGACAAAACAGGCGATTCTTCGCTTTTAATAATTATTAAGACGGGACTAGAGGGCAAATCTAATTGAGCAGGGGGGAAAAAAGTAGGTTCCTCTATCATAGGAGTTACTGCTCCATCTTTTTTAAGAGGTAGAAAACTTATATTACCAAAACTACCGTTACTAACATCCTAGTCTCGGTGCCTAGCTTCACCGAGTCGAGCACGCTTGCGTTAGGGAGGAATTAGTATATCTTAATTCCGTAGATTAAAAGGCGACGGTATTAATTAAGGGAGAGATATAGCCCGAGGTATTAACTAGTGCACAAGGGAGTTATCGTCACTGCTATTATTAGCATCGTATATAGATGGGCCCGCTTATAAAGAAGAATTGTAGAGTCCAAGATTGTTTTTAAACTAAAAGATAAGCACAGGTCCCTTTAGTATAACACTCGAAGCCTAGCGCTCCCTTCTAGATTACTCTAGGGATAGGGTTATATCGACGTATTAGGTTATAAGAGATCGCTTTCGTATTAATAAAGGACTTAATCGTTCCCTACGTATCGATCTAGTATTAATAAAGGGGGGCCTAGTAAGAAGGGGTCGACGTACGTCTTACTTCTTCTTACTGCTATCGTTAGATATGAGTTTATTAAGGTTAGAGTTATTGGTAAGTTCATTGTCCGAGTTACCGCTAGTACTACTCGAATCGCTTTCGGAAGGCGGGCGATTTTTAGCGTACTATTATTAACGTATTACGAGAGTAGGTTTAATTAAAAAAAGAGCAAAAGTATAAGTAAAAGCTATCGAAGTATAATGTGCGAATAACGTATACTCTCTTACGGCGAGTTTAAACACGCTAACTTAGTTCTTTACTAAGCGAAGGCCGTATCGGTAGTCGTTATTTTTTAGTATATGGTTAAAATAATCGATAAAGTCGCTAAGGGAAAGCTATGGGGAGGTTCCTTATAACTTTTTTAGAAGATTAATATACTTTCGAGATCTCGTAATCTCTTAACCAAAATAAGCGAAAAAGAGGCCGGGTAAAGCGTCCTAGTGCGGGTATAGGTTAGCCAAACGACGTTAAATATCCGTCGTAATTAGTTAGAGATCGTCTTTATGCTTCTTATTAAGTATTCGGTAGAGTGTTTAACGATCGACGTTTTGGAACGCCCAAAAAATGAACTTAGTATCCCCAGTTATAGTAGTATTATTAGTGTTATTAAAGTTAGCCTATAGGTCGTGCCATAAGCAGTTAATATGCTACTTAATCTCAGCAATCTGGATATTATTAAGCTCATTTAGTGTTCTAAGAAGGGGTAGCGTGTTAGAAGTGCCTCGGTCGGCGGCGGGGAGGTCTATATTATTAGTGTTTATTATACCGGTAGTTTATTAAATAGAAAAGATTAATTAACTAACGAATGCCAAAAAGGCGAAATAGGCTTATTTAAAAACGAAGGGGCGCGCGAGGGGTAGGGGATAAGGTCGTAAAGTTTATAAAGAAGTCAAAAGAGAAAGAGGAGAAGAAAAAGAGTATAAAGAAGAAGAAGCGTCTAGGAAAGGGAAAGGATTTAAAAAAAAAGAAAGAGAGCGAGAAAAAAGAAAAAACGTCTAAAGAAGGGAGGCAGAAGTCAAGTTAAAAAGGAAAGAAGGCAGAAGGAAGGAAGGCAAAAAGAAATAAAAGTAGGAAGGAAGTATAAAAAGTAAGAGATAAATTAATTAATTACAAAGCAAGTAAAGTAGAAAAAGGAACGCTAAAAAAGACTAGTACGGGTAGTAGAGGCAATATCTAGGCAGAAGGTAGAAGGAGGATACGGATAGTAAAAGTTATAAGAGCTACCGACTCTAAAAGCTCCTGGGTATATAGTTAAACTTAGCTAGCTCTAAAAGCTACCGGGGTGCACGGTTAGATTTAGCTAACTCTAAAGGCTGCCGCTATTTACGGTTAAATTTAGAGTTTAGCAGTAACGCCCTGCAGAATTAGCTTAGTATAAAGTTTTTAGTAAGTAGCTACCCGCTAATTCTCGCTCATAATATTAACTTATAAGTAGCTAATATAATTAGAAGCCCGTCGCAGGTTAACCTCGGAACTAAAGCTAGTCGGTATACTTAGCCGGGACACTACGCTAAATTAATCTATATTATTAGAAGTATAGCAGTTTTAGACAATATAATACTAGTAGCCTACGTAGGTACGTTTAGAATAGAGTAGTAGAGGAGCGTCTAGGCTTAGACCGGGTAGATAATAGTAATAATACCGGTCGAAACGCTAGTTAGAATAGTAAGAGGCTTTGCGTCCTAGAGGGGCGATTTAAAAATGCTTAAATCCCGATAACGAGGTCTAGCAACTATTAATATAGCCGTCGCGGTAATTAGAAAAAAAAGGGAAAAGAGGGCTAGAGTAAAGTATAGACTGCGGTAACTAACTATGTTAACAAGGGGAGGTAGTAAATAGAATAGTTAAATAATATAGTTAAGACGCAAAAAGACGACGGGAGGACCTAATGTGGGCAGGCGGGAGACGGGCGATAGGAGACGGGGGTATATATAGGGCAACTTAAATTTAACGTCCCGTCCTCTAATCCGCTATATAAGTTACCTTAGTTATCTTACGGAAAGGTACTTAGGTAGGTACTTACTTACCTTGCCTAAGTAGGTAACTACCTTCCTTTTTTATTATATTTTAATTATTATATGTTCCTGCGGGTTTAGCTATAATAACGCGACCTGCTAAATTTTAAAAAACTAATAGTAGAAGGTACGCATATACCCGCTTATATCTTACGTATCTATGCCCGCACCTGCGCCTTTAGGTTTCCTAGGCGAGGTAAGGTCTATTAAGGTACGGAATTCGTAGTTACGGGTGCCTTTCTACCTTACCTAGGTACTTTACCTTTTTCTATACCCTTCTCTTCCTCCCTCTTACTCTTTATCCTATCTTTAGATTTTCCCCCTCTAAGGTAAAGGGTTCACTTCCGCTATGCTTTACGTTTCTTCCTATGCTAATTTATCTTTTGCTCCTACTTTTATTATTACTAACGAGCTACTAAGTAGTACTAAAACGAAGCTAGTACTTATAGCTAAGGTATCTTTCGCTACCTCCCGTTAGCTATATACTTTACGTAACCTACGTCCTATGCAAAAGTTACCGCCGCTAACTTAAAATCGCATTGCATTACTAATCGCTTACTACTACTACTTTCTAACGACTATCGAAACTCTCTACTATTCTATACAGATCCCCATTTCTCAATAGTTTAGTCTACTTTACTCTTTATCGTCTTACTTTTATACCACTTCTTTTATTTTATATTATCGTATAGTATCTCGTAGTAGTATACCTACGATCGTCGATAGTCTCTCCTAAGAACAGAACGACGCTAGAATCTTTTATTTAAATATGCGACATTTTCTTAACACTTCTACGAAAGGCCGGTTTTCTATACGTTTCTCGCTATAATAACCTTTCGATAAGAATAACATACTAACCTAGCTACTAGAGACAGTTCCTTCTACCACGATAGTCGTTTCCGAGTCGCCTTTAGTCTTTAATACTACCTATTTATACCCTCATAATAACGCCTCTTGCTCTCTACGCTATCGGCGCAGCCGGTTCGACCGTATCCCAAAATAATAAGGCTATAAAGTATCATTATACTATACCCGCCCGAGGCACGACCTTATTTGCGTAACTTAATAGCGTCGACTGCTAATCTAACAGTCTAAGTTATACGAACATACCAGTCTAACCGAAGCTAACGTTCATTTCCCTCGATTATTATCGCCTATCGAACATACTAATACTAATATTTCCTATTCTATCATACCATCTTATCATCCGCAAGCTAAGTAGATTTGCCCTAAGATTCGCCCACGACTGCTTTAATACTAAACTTTAGCCAAAACACACAGGGTCTACTTAACGATATCGCTAAGCGATTTTCTTAGAACTATCCTATCTAAGGTATAAGGAAGCTACCCCGTTATATAACTAGTTACTTTATTACCGTGCTATCTATCCATAGGATAATAGGAATAACAAAGGACCGGTTAGCCGATTAATTAGGCTAATAATCCCTCTACTAGCTCTCTAATGCGTACCTCAATCCCTTAGTAAATTATACTTAGTCATACTACCTAAGACTATAATAACCGTTCTACCCTAGCGTTAAATAAATATATAAATAGACTTAGCTAGTATTCTATTCGTATAGTGTTCGCAAGGGACAATGCCTAACACTTAAATAGAAAAACTAGTAGTAATTAGGTAAGAGGCGCTACTCGATTTACTACTATATACTCGTTTATAACTTACCGAAGCGGAAATTCCCATAAAGATAAAAATTATAGTAAGAAGCGTTTTATACGTTTAATAAAAAAGTTATAATATAACGGCGTAACGGGAACGTTAGTACGTCTCATACTAAACCCAGGTAAACTACTAGCTCATCGTAGCATTAACGTCTAGTATTATAAAAAGCGGGCCTACTCAATGTGGGCAGTATTAACTATATCTATATCTCGTAATATCTAGTTAGGATACTACAGAGAGAAGAAATTAGTAAGAAGTAGTAATATGCTTAGCGAGGGATCATAGGTGTCTAAAGCGGAATATAGACGGATGCCTAGAGCAGGGTATGTTAGTTATATATAAAAGCTTCCTAGATCGTCTAATATCGAGCCAATCCTATTAAATAGCCTCGCGAATCGACTTTTAGACGTAGGATACTATTATCCTTAACGCGCAAGGTAACGACGGGACTAGCCTGCGTATGTTTATATAAGGCGACTTAAAATTTTATTTATACGCGGATTTAATTAATTGCGATTAAAGGGTACTAGGTGGTAATTATATAAGTATTAGCACGGGCTACCTATTAGCATAAGCTTTAATAGCTAGGCACGTGCCGGGCTCTTTAGTATGCTATTACCTAGCTTTTAGACCTAGATAATTCGAAGTTCTACCTACTAGACCTATAGCTCCTCTACTTTACACTTAGTACTTAGCTAATAATAACTATATCTAGCCATATAATAGCTATACTACACCCCCATAGTATCTAAACGAAGTCCTATTTTCTAAGATCTACTGAGGTTAAGATTTATATCGGTTCCTCGCTTAAGTATTACTAAATCTAATAGCCTACGCGCCGCCCTGCCTCGACGTAGATACGTATCGCTATTAAGATCCCGCTATAGCTATTATTATTGTATCGCTATAACGAGTACTAAGGCAAAAGACTAGTAGACTAAATAGACGAACTTATATAAGCGCTCTTAAATCTAGTCCCTAGGTCTTTTTACGGAGTACCTCACGGCGGCGAGAATTCCGCTACCCTATAGCCGGGGCTTTAGGTTACTAAGCTTATTAAAATAGCTTATACGCGCTATAAAAGTAATCGTGCTTAGGTAAAGTAAGATAGGTAGCTACGTATAGCTAGCTAATCTAATAATTTACTATTCCGAACACTAGATACTGAGTATATACCGTAGTTGAGAATAGTAGTACGTTTCGGTATTATTAAGGCTCATAGTACCTAGGCCGGCGAGCACTTTCTACTTTATTTATTACTACTTATTCGGGACCCGGGGATAAGGTAGTAGTCGAGAGTTCGGTAAGAATTCGGTAAGAGTTTAGTAAGTACTTAGTACTAATAAGAAGCAGAGCTTTAATCGAGCTACTAATTGCCTATAGTATACGTACCTTAATTACTTAAATAACTACAGTGCCCGCGCCGCCTTTTTTTTATTATATCTTAGTCGCTATATTATAATCGCTTTACCCGCTAGCTCTACTCTTACGATCGTATAATAAACGTCTTTTATATATATAACTTTTAACCTAGCGGTAGCAACGTCGTATATCGTTTAAATATAATAGTTCCTCTTAGTAAAAACACGCCTCTATAATAAAAGCGACGTATCTTTTTAAAAGAACTTATTAGAAAATCTTAGTAGCTTTGCGGATCTATTTACTCGACCTATATTACCGTTACGGTCTTTTATTATTTTATTATAATACGCTAGCGAGAATAAGGCTAGGAGAGCGCAATATACTAGCACCCACGCGACCTAAATAATAATAAGGGCGTCGTTAACTACGTATACTTAAGACTAGCGGCCACTTTCTACGTCCTATAGTATATATATATAACACTTACGAGAGGGTATTTAAACGCGGCGGAGCGAACCTAGCTACTACTAAAAGCTTATAAAAAACGGAGTATAATCGTAATAAGGTAACAAAGCTGCTTAGTAACGTAAACTTATAAAGAGGCTATATAAATCCTAATCTCTTAGGTCTTTAAGACTAAGATTATATTCGCTCTAAGTTCTATAACTAGCTATAGCAGCTACAATCCTACCTCGGACCCTTTATCGCTCGATAATATAATAGAAGTATAGGAAATACTAATAGCCAAGGTCTCTTCCTCACCTCATAATCTAAACCGCTGCTTATAATAAAATAGGATATAGTGTCCCATAGACTAGCGAAATAAGAAGAGCTTGAGCGGGGCTATAATGTTAATGTCCATGTTATCGAGCAAAACCATAGACCAAATCTCAGTAACCCGTCCAGGTCCTTCGCATAAGATCAGATAATCAAGATTTCCATAAGTATCTAGTGATACTAAATGACATAGGCCTTGCCCTAGCGATACTATCCATAGCAAGTTATAGCCCGTATATCAATCTAGTTAGTGGTTTCTAGGCTGTGCTCTTAAACGACCTCGAATACTAGCCTGCCACTATTACTGTCTCGTCGGGCCTTGAGTCTGCTTATTTCACCCTGATTGCTAGAGCATCTTTAATCCTAAGGATGTCACTAATGAGGAGCTTGGGGCCGTCTTTGGACGGAATATCAAAAGTATCCGACATGCTAGGCCTTCCTTAAATGCCTGTCTCGCAATGCCTTGCTAGGTCGCAATTTGTAGATGAACCAATCCTGCCTAACACCCCACTCGAGCGATAATGAACATGTGTCTCTGAACTTCTGAAGAAAGCATTGGGCTATTGTGGCTTGTTGAGGGTCATTAGCACGTCCACCAAAGCCGCAACGTGTGCTACCCTTTGTTAAAGTAGGAGAGACTAAGTCGCTTAGGCATTTTCCAAGCCATAGTCAGCGAGCCATTCACTAAAGCGAAGTTATCCTCCTTAAGTATAGAGAAAGATTAGTTTTGCCTTCTTTTACATGGAGAAGAATACTTGAGCGGTTTGTGGAGATATATTGGACAGTACTGCGTTCCGATTCAACCAAATTATTCATTGATCTTCCCCGGACCAAATTGGGGTTCATGGCAAGTCAGGCACTTGATGAGTGTCTACAAGCAATGGCGTGGCCCGGCGATTCGCCCTTGACCCCCGGACAGTTTTTTGATCATAGTCTTGCTATTCTGAAGTCGTACTCAGGCTCGAAATAAAATTTGATCTTCCAATTTGTTGTGTATGGCTGCAGTTAATGGGTTTTATCTTCTTCTCTTCAAAGGTGGCGATATTAAAAAGGTTGTTCGCAGTGACAGGGTTCGAGAAGCTCTCATCCGAGGGAGACGATTTTATTTCAATGAAGGTATCAGAAACATTGTCAAAAGAGAAAGAAGAAGAGGTCGATATTACAGCGTCTGCAAGGTTGTTGGCGGTGGCCAAGCGTGTGAATGTGAGGTTTTTGGACCAGGTAGGCTTGGTCGAGAGAATACGGGAGGGCTGGGAAAAGGACCAACGGCGACAAGAAAAGGAAGCACGGTCTGTTTGGCAAGATAGCAGTCGTTCCATCGTTCAAACGTCGAAAGCAAAACAGCGACTCATGTTCAAACGCAGAATAGGCACTTTTGTCAGACCTGGGGCCCTCTCCAGCTTCGAGAGATGATAAGAGAGTGTGCAGTCCATAGAGACATGACCTTCATCCGGCCTCAATCTGGACTCATTAGGTGTCACTAGAGAAGTAATGAGGGAGGTCCAAGTATACTGGCTGAGGATAAGCTGAATCTCACACGAAGTTCCAGACGAAAGTTCTGAAAAGTCACTCTGAGCAAATCCCGCACGTATTTTCAGCAACAAGACTACTTCCTGATAATCACATATGACAGATTGCAGCATAAGGCGTTGCAGAATCAATGAGCTGTTTGCCTCACCGAGGCCGGCACAAGGATTGTTTGGGTAGTGTGAGCCCGCAACTCCATCCTTATCATCCGTAACTTCGAGGACACCAAGAGGTTCCGAGAGAGAAGTAGCATTATGAAGCGAAAGGCATAAACGAAACACCTGGACCTGTCTCGAGTGAACATCTCGTCAATGCAATTGAGTTCCATTCGCCCAGAACGAACTGGAAATAATTTGATGGACTACGCGCGAATGGAAAATGTATCTGGACGAAGAAATGCACCCCACTTCAGTTCATGAAACAGACCAGAAGGTTTTTGGCAGCAAATACCGTGGGTCGTTTTCTCTTTCCAGCCAGGAGAAGTAGTGATGTTCAACATGAGCCCAGAACAGTTGAGTTTGGGGGCATGGACAATTCCAATCTTGCTGAGGACGCACTATCTTGCGCCGCCAGCAGGATCCGATCGTGTCGCGACCTATTTTAGGTCAGAATGCATTGAACATTCGTCTCAATCGATACAGCTCAAACGTGGACATGATGCTCAAGAGATTGAGGTATAGAGAAAAAGCTGAAAGTTGAAATGGGGTATATGTCATGTAGATGACCAATTGAATACCTCCGACGCAAGGGAATTGGTGTCCTCGCCCGATGTGACCTTGCAAATTATGGTTCTACACGTAAGTATTTGATCATCACTCATGAATCCTGGTGCATAGCATCTACAAGCTATCCGATCATGGACATCAGAAGCAAATGGCAGATTGCGTGGACAATAATGGATTGGCAGAAGCTACGGCAGACAATGCTGCGATTCTCCGTACTTGACTTATGTAGCACGAAAGATTTAGTGGTAGGATTACTTACCGCAAAAAGAATGTGCCCTTTACTACCACAAGGCGCTGTTTCCAGGCTGGTAAATGTGAGTTACGGCAAGGCCACAGTTGGATATTGAATTCATCGCAGTTATGTGCATAATCTCTGGAGAAAATGTCAGCACATGCACGGCAATGAAGGCTTATCGGTTTTCAAGGTCATGAGGCTGCCAAAGTGTCGGACTTGGATTTCGGATGATGTATGATGGGCGGTAGAGATCCTGTGCGTCAACACAGGATGTTAGCAGTGGTCCGAATGTGAAACCAGTGAGAAACAGTTGCCGGAAGTGGAAATGCAGAAGTCCACGGTTAAGACCGGATTCCAATAGTCATGTCGAGACCGGGACAGAAGACATACACAACAAGAACACACCACTGACAACAAGAAACGAAACAGCAGCGACAAGTCATAAACGTGAGCTCATTTTCTGGCAAAAGAAAGAAAAATAAAAACCGAGGCTTAGAACAACAAAAAACGACAAAAACGACACCGAGGAAAAAGATTTAGGGATTAGGCAAGGGGCATAAACACGAGACGGGAGCAAAGCCGAAACACAACAAGACACGAAAACCGAAAACGTCCAAACCGAGCGGCCGACAATACACAGAAAGCCTAGGACTCCTCATGCAAAGGGTCTTCTTCCAACACATCGTCGACGAGCAAGCCGACTTCCTTGGCGGCGGCGAGTAAGGCGGCCACGCGGCCATTGAAGAGCATTGGAGCCGTGGTTGGGAGGGCCGTTGCGAGGATCTGATGAACGAGGTCCCTCCAAGCGTCTGCTTCTTGTTGGACGCGGTCGGCGGGAGGTTTCGGCTTGTCGCTCAGAGGCGCAGGCTCGTTGTCAAGTAACTCTGGTTCGTCCAGGTTCCAAAAAGGATCACCAAAGTTGATGTCATCCTCATCAGCGTCGTTGTCAGGCTGCTGCTCCTGCTCTTGATCGCCGCGCTCCTCCTCGTCTGAAGCGACACGGACACGCTTCGGTGTTGGCGGCTTGGGGGATCCGTGTGCCAGTGAGGGGGCGGCGCGCTTCAGACCGGTGAATTCAGGGATGGGAGACGTTGGACCAGCAGAGCTTGGCGTAGGGAGCTCCGGCGTCTTGGCTTGGGCTTGGGCTTGGGGCTGGGGGTCCGGGACGGGTGCGGGCTCGGGCGCTGGTGCGGGAGCTGGTACAAGAGCTGGTGCGGGCGCGGTGGCGGTAGCGGAAGCGGAAGCGGAAGCGGAAGCGGACACTGGTGCGGGACTGAGAGCGGGCGCGAGGGAGGGCTGTTGGGCTCGGAGGACTAGAGTCGATCTTATGTGAGTAACACGGATAGAGAGTAAGATGAAGGGTATTAATCAAGAATGACAAAACGTACACTTGACGGCCTTGGCCACATCCTGAATGGCGACAGTCGGCGGGGTGCATGGGTCCCGGTGCCGCACGAGCATCTCACGTCGAGCCAGAGCAAAGAGCTCTCCGACTTCAATCCGCTCGCCGGGTGATCTTGAAGAAAGCACGCCGTTCATGGCCCTGAGG
The DNA here is from genome assembly GCF_023278565.1 of Colletotrichum lupini. Classification (NCBI taxonomy): domain Eukaryota; kingdom Fungi; phylum Ascomycota; class Sordariomycetes; order Glomerellales; family Glomerellaceae; genus Colletotrichum; species Colletotrichum lupini. The sequence continues at coordinate 497,683 of NC_064674.1, read as the reverse complement.
GCCGCTACGGAGGCGATGGCTTTGAAGCTAAGTTGAAAAACAACTTCCTCGTCGTTCATACCAGTGATACTATTTCGAAACGCCTTGTATCGGCGTTTGAATTCCTTGTGAGAGTTGTCTCGCAGCGTCTGGGCCTCGTCGCGGTACACCACCAAAATCACGAAATCAAGATCTCGTCGAGACATCACCCCTTTAACAAATGCCACCCAGTCACGCGGGTCGGTTGTCGTCTCGTCGTCCTGCTGCTCCTGGGTCTTTTTTTGATGAGCACGCCACGCATGGTGCCAATGCTGTTTGCGAAGGGTTTGCCAGAGTTCGGGGATCGACTGTCCTCCCACCAGAACGTTCTCTGCGATGGTAGTGGCCTGGCGAAGGTTCTGAAGAGAGAGTTGGATATCATTCTCCTGCTCGATGGGCTTCGGGATTATAGTGAGAGACATGTTGGCGGTTTTGGTGCTTAGGATGAGACCTGTGCTCAGAAAGGGAAGAGTCCTGCACTGCAGAGAGCGTATCTACACAAACAAAACGGAACGAAACGAAACGCGAGTGAAGAAAAGACACAACACCAAAAGCGAGCGAAAAACAAGGGCGGCAATGTTGGCGTGCGTGTCGAGGTCAAAGAGGTCAGGAAACGAAACATCACGAAGGGAGGAGACGGACCTCATGAAGCGCGCATATACGTACCTCATAGCTTGAGCCTTTTGCAGGTTCAGCTGCACCTGCAACTCGTCGGTAGCACAAAGGCAAATCGGTGCATTGCGAGTGAGGGAGATCATGCAGGTGAGCTCAAGGCCCATTCGTGTTTACTTTGGAGTTGAAGAGGAAGTCGGACCGGCGAAATGGAGAATGGAATCTGAGAAGAGAGAGAAAGAATAGAAGTGGAAGAGAAACACACCAAGATTTGCAAGTTGCAAAAACATCGCAGGAACGTTGTAAATGGAAAAAACCAAAAAAGCGAAAGAAGGCAGCATCCTGACCAAGATATCCAACCCGATGGAAGGTATTACCTTTCACCACACGCAATGAGAGGGAAACAGCTCCTGGCCCGTCCTCAGGCAGATGCTGAGTCATGAGCTACCCAAAATTGGGCAGCCCAAAGGTTGAGGTGGGCAAGACAGACCGACAGGAACCTGCCATCAGCCTTACTTTGTCTCCTCACCCTTTTGCTGACGCTCTCATCATTGGGCTCAATGTACCCAAGCGCCGGCATGTAGGTGAGATATACATGTAACCGTGCAAACTGATAGCTCTTTCTGGGAGTCTGTCGTCAATACTTGGATATCGCAGTCACTGGTGAGCTCCAGTGATGACATGGTAATGGTGAGAGGTAGTGCGTGACATCTTTGCGGTGACATTGTCAAGGGCATTGATTGCATCTGCAAGCCGGCCAAAGACCGTGGCACATAATGAAATTGAGAGAACGTTTTGAATGCTAAAAGTGAGACTTCACATCGAAACCCATATCGAGTTTGAAAGCTGTGGTGCCAGTGGCATGCAAAGAGGGACCGCAGGCGCAATATGTGGTGCATTTGAGGCGGCGCACGAGGGCGGTAAATTGTTGCTCTCCTTCGGGATCCAAGTCTCATTCGAGGTCGGAAAATTATGTCAGATTGAGTACATCATAAGACTGGAGGAGGTTTATGATGAGACCGATGAACGGGAATGGCATGAGTGACCTATCGTTGAAGACTAGTAATGAAGCAAACTTCATAATTATTATCAGATAGATGAAAAAAGTGACAGAAAAGTGTATAAATGGCATGCCACATAGCATAATCATGATAGATCATCTCTGGTATACCGAGAAACTGCAGAGAGAAGAGCAATTCTATTTGCCTCATCGGTGACATCATGAATAAGTCATTTCTCTCACTGTTGAGGTATGAAACCCGACTCATTGAGCCCGGTTGATCTCAAAGAACAGCAGCCTCGATTGCGTTTACTTCATTTCACGTCACAAAGCTTTTGATGGGCTAGAGTATCAGGTTCATGTTTCTGGGATTGCGACACAAAGCACGTGTTCATCATCGAAACATACTCGTTTCTCAATTTTGAAGAGATGAAATGTCAATCTCTAGTACTACCAAAGTGTTCTAAGCCTTGGAGCAGTGTAATGCTTCAACAATGAACATCACTAAGCCATTCAATCAACACACTCACTAGTCACGTTGTTTCACTTTGTGAGTGTCGCTATCATACGCATGAACTGAGATAGAGGGACGTGGATAAACATCTGAAGCATTTAAGGTAGATTCAAGCTACATTGAGCGAGTAAATGACGAAGCATTGTAAGTTTAGACAGACATAAGCATCAACATTGTTTCATTGTGAAATATCGCTCATCTCATTTCATACTTGCCATGAATAAATGAGCCTCAAAAAAACACCTTGGAGCTCATCCATAAGAGCGAAGAAGAAGTGGGCATTTTCCTACCAAGCGCGCTCTTCTTATTTTCCTAGTACACACTTACAAGGTTTTCAGGCCGTTTCTCATAGGCCTTCGACACTTTTACTGCAATCTCAACCCAGCTTTCAAGCTCTTTTCAGTCTTTCCGAACTGCCGTAAGAGTCTTCTGCACGCTCACCCGAAAGATGCATTTAGACGATATTCGCATCAAGTCTCAACCGCTTTCTTGGCCTCCCTTCCGGCCGGTTTCTCTCTCACATATGCGAGTCTCTCGGATTTACTAGCGTCCCGTCGTAGCTTTAATTTACGGTGAGACAAATGTATCACGAAACTAGCCATTGCGTTGTTACAATCGTCCAACGCCCTCGGATCTGTCTTCAGTTCACATCGTTTCCATTCAAGGCCACGACCGTGGCTTTGCTGAGAACGTCATAACCAGTTTCGCGATGAACGTAGTGATTTCCCAGCTGGCATAGAGCATGCCTCACATTCAGGGGACGATTTGTGAAATAGCGCCCACTGTCTCACAGGTGGCCACCGGCCTAACCGAATTTAAACTTGAACCAAATACCACTGGATGGCCTTGGTGTAAAATGTCGGGTTGTTAGATCCTATTCAAGATGACGTCGTCAATTGGCGAGTAACTAAAAACCTATATCCACTCATTCCAAGAAGGTCGAAACTCGGCTGATTTGGATCGAAATAAGCTCTTCAATACTACAATGATGATCTTCATCTAGTCGATGGGTCCATATGTTTCCGGTGACTTTTCTTCGAAACTTGGATGGCCAAAGGAAACAACAGAGATCGGGGACTCAGATCACCACGAGATGACACGTCCGCCTGGTGAGGCAAATTTCGGCTGTGCTGCAAGAATTCAGAGAACAAATGAGGTGCCAGACCAACCGTCATCTTCAAGGTTTCTGTTCCATTCTACTTGGACCGAAAACTAAGGATCGTTGGAGCGACTTGATCGCCGAGCCCAAGTGGACTACACATCCTAAAGCGTTTTTAACAGTCGACTTCACCAAATCTCTTTGAAAAGTCCCTGAAACTAATCGAGATACCTGAAAACGGCTGGGGAACGAGGAAGCGCTCAAGCTGTGACTGTCAAAAACCGAGAGCGACATATTCCGGCTTCACGGGATCCTGGGCCTCAACAAGTCAGTATTCACCTGCTTCTTGATTGACGATATTTATAATCCTATTTCGAGCCCATTGAAGACATCTACTTTTTCTGCTCACGAAAGGACGACAGAGAACGCTTCAAATAAAATATCGCGCCCTCGCTGATTCATGTAGCTACTATGGAAAGACTTCAAGTTGCCCTAGGTTATTGACAATAAATACAAATTCATTGATTCGGGAATCAAAGACTCGGAGCCAATATTGTGGGGTATGTTCCTGATGGCCATCGGTGCGATAAAAGTTGCAACTGTCTGAAATCGTTGCCTATGTATGGGACGAGCTACTGCAGAGTCATCAGGTGCCATTCTCACGTTTGACTTTCGACCTCATCGCAGCCAGCAAGACCACATTACCTATTGCCACTACAGGTAGGACTGAGTCAGATATCGACACATTGGTGTGCTCCTGTTCCATTCATCTCAATTTCGGGTCTACACAGCAAGTTCACTCCACCGTGACGGCATATATTCTCGAGATGATACTGGAAGACGGCCAGACAAGTGGTTTAAACAACCATCTTAGCAGTAAACCTTCATCAGCTTTCGAGGCGAGAGCTGATGGTATCTTTGAATGGGCTTCGCTGGTCTGTACCTTTTTCATCGATGGCGTTGGTCTCTGGCGGAGCTCATTCATACAGTAAAAGCCCGAAGAGATCAAAATCCAGCCTGCAGAAATCGGTGCCGTTCATCGAATCTTGGGTTCAGCTGACAGCAAATACTGATCTGCACTATTCACCTCTCTCTCTTGGATCTTGGGCCCTAGAAAGCCACTCACTATTGGTGACATACAAATTAACCTGGACATGAGGAAGCTGTCAGGTATGCGCCATGATGTGGAGCTGACTCTGAACGCCGGACGTTTCTGCCAGGAAAGATGCCCTCACCTCAGCAAAGTGAACTTTGCTCAAAGGGTCACACTAGTGAATCGGGCTTTTGAATAGTTTCTGACACACTGAAGTATTGCGCAAAGCACCAGAGACTCGGCATCACCAAATTAGCTTTTCCTTGACCAAAATGCAGTGAATCTTGAGGTAGGCAGGCATTAAAAACAGTCTGGCATTTCTTGGTCTAGATGGATAGAATCCTGAATAACGCGATCAAGATGGTTCATTTATGCTTAAGCACGTTCTCTGAGCGTTTGGATGATTGAAATGAGACAGAATTACCTTTGATAATTGCAAGCTCGTCGACGTTGTCGAGTAGGTCGATGCAGGGCTCCTCTAGTCCTCCGTAAAGACAATGACCCAGATTCTGAAATGCAAGGGCGACTCTTCGTTGGTGATCGCTCACGTTCCGTCGAGGTTCGTCGAGCTGCATCTCCTGCCCTTATCCCGCCATGCGACCATAACTTCCTCCATCGTCACCTGAAGCTCATGGCTCGAGCTCTCGAGTATGCCGCGCGTTATCAAGATCTATTATCTCAGTTGGTGCATCTATGTTCAACTCAGTTACCCATAATTCAAAGGCTCGGCATAAGGACGACCTCCCTGTTGCTCTTCTCCTGTCATCGCTGATGCGACGGGTTTCGGCATGCAAGGGAGCACCAGAGAGACTCAGTGAGAGACGATGTGCTTTGGGAAATCCAAAAGCGAAGCGATCCATTAGGATGGAGGAGAAAAAGGAGAATTCCTCCCGCCACCGCCCAACGAGGCGCTGTGTTGAGTTGTTTCTTTCACGAAACGTCCACCCGATTCTAGGATTTAATGGTTATCATAGAGTCATTATAGGGGCATCGACGTATATAAAGAGAACGGTTATTTATTAAAAATAGGAAATAAATACGAAGCTCGCTCTAATATAGAGGGTATAAGTAAAGTGGGCCTCGGTGATTATATAACTGAGGTCACGTGACGTGCGGTAAGGCTATGGGTGGTTAAAGCCATCACGACAATGGTGATTCGATCGCTTGCAACATCGTAGAACCGTAGCAGCAACTTCATGATCGATGGCTTTCCAGCTCAGCGCAGGGCTCATCACGATAATACTATGCGATTGAGAGCCCGTCCTGCAACGCTCGATGCTCAGCGACTCTCCGACAAGCACCTCATCTCTGAGCTGCAGGAGATGTTTCGAGCGATTCATATCTCCTGCAGCTCAAGTGACATATACATATGCCGATCCAACAGCGCTTCATTATGCAGCCGCCGATGGTTTGCAGCTTTGTCGCTCAACTTGCCGGCCGTGGCACGTCTATTTGAATAAGCAACACCTTTTGCGAGACCACTCGGCTGATGGTCATCTCAATGTTGGTGAGTTCTCACTTTTGTACGCGTATCGCAGATTCGCTTCCGCGACAAAGAGTTCAGAATATCAATTTTGCTAGCAGCCGAGCTTTCGCATACGGTAATGACAAGGACCCACTGCTTTCATTTGATATTACTCACCACGAAAGTCTTTGTAGTTTGACAAAGATGACGCGTAAAGTTGTGAACAGGTCGATCATTGCACTTCTTGACGGCCTGAGAAACCTGAGAGTCCACCAGACATGCATCGGAGCGATGGATGATCAATCGCAAATCCTGACAAGCGCAGAATCGAGCTATTCAAGTCTGTTTGTTGCATCATCCTAAAGTCGTGCTCCGTTGGCGAGAAACAGTCCATGCGTTTACTTTTAGGTCGTGTTCCTAGCGCATGGGTGTAGAGACGGCGATCTGGCCGGCTACTTACATCTTGAATACCCTCATGCGCCTTGTGAACTAGACTGTGTGAACTGGCTAGGACTTGTGCCAAGGAATTGATGATGTGATCTCCCAAAGACGCGACCCAAGGCGAAGAAAGAAGGTCAAGCTCGCATGCAGCTTCAGTGATGACACTGTCACGGACAGGTGGAACGTCTATAGCATTCTGAATGGTCATTTGCCAGAGAGAAATTTTTTGAACGATAGAAAGACCAGCTCGGTACTGGGCACCGATCGAGGTGTCACAGGGTGTTCCGGCTGCCTCGGGTTCCTTGGGTACGTGAAGGTGTTGGGTTAGGAGGCGATGTCTTTTTTGAGGAAGAAGCCGATTTGAGGTAATAGGCCAAGACAGAAAAACGTGGGTTTATACCGTCGTAATGGATGTGTTAATCTTTCGCCGACCTACGCGTTTTGTGACGAACTTGACTGCACAGGTTTCAGTACAGAGGTAACGTCGTTTCGACTATTGCGCTTGTACACTGGTAAGGCGACCTCGCTCTTCGGATGAGGTTTGGCAGTGTGTCTTGCACGTATGTGCGCCCCTCCCCTCAAGGCGGTTAACAAGGGGTAGTGATAGGGGGTCCACAAGCTATAAAGAAATAGCTCGCATATATCACGGAGAGAGTACAAATCTTGTCAGTGGGCAAACTTAAGCAATCCGTCCTTTTGACCCCAACAGCAGTTGGCATCTTGAAGCTTTCGCCCTACGTAACACGTCTATTAACACTGCGATCAGAACGAGGGTTTGGGTTTGGTTGTCAATCGGTCGACGGGAAGCAAGCTGCGAGGCTGTGGACCACCAAGACTGAGGATCGCCAAGGGGGGGGGGTTCGATGGATACTTCTCAATTGCCTGAAGCTTGCGTAAAAGCCGGCAATATTGACCAAGCACATGAAGATAATTGATACTGCCCTGTAAGAGGTATGGAATTTCGGTGTGGATGTGTTTGTGATTGCATTCTGATAAGCGACATCATTCCTCATCTCGTCATCAGGGCCGCCGATCGCTTAGTACAAGAGTCAATATAATGGTACGTTATTGCTGCGCATGGAAAGCGCACGAAAAGAGGGAGCGGATAAGCGCACGATTCCTCCAGACGTCAATTGGTATTCGAGTAGGAGATCTACCTGTTATGCCAACTACTCAGAATCCAACACATCTACTACCTGAGCCGAATATTTGCGCTCCGTCATTACGCTTAACCAACACGCGCTGGTACTTCATTGCTCTCGTACTGTAATTGAGGCGACGCCTCGCTGACCCAGAATGTATCCCTACATTGCCGCAACCTTTCATAACCTCTGTTCCTGACAGCCGACGAGTTGGACCCGCGACAACCGGCCGCGAATCAGCGGCATGTCCCAGTTGCTGGCGACCTCGTTCACGCAAATTTCTTCTCTCATCAAGATGCCTACGTCATCACTTGCGTAGACAGAAGCAATCGGGATGGATCATGTTCACATTTACACTTCCCTCTTCCCGTCCTCCTGGCATATGTCCTGCAACACTGCCTGGCTGCCGCAACCGAGAACGTACTGTCTTTCCGTCCGCGTGCGGGCAGCGAGTGGTTGGCCACCTCAGGAGGGAGGAGGAAGATATAAAACCAAGTAGGTAGATGCTTGCCGGAGAGCAAATCCTACACTTGGGTGACCCTAAAAGCGCGCCATGCCAAAGGGGTACCATGGACATTTCTACAGCTCCCATGTCTTGGGTAGCCACTGTAAACTGGAGGTATTCCGATCAGGAGAGGTCTGCCCACATGGGTTGCGCCGGGCGCGGGTTGAGCGGATGTAGCCAGTTTCATCCCCACCACGCTCGTGAATTTTCAGTGTCCGGTACTAGCCGCTGTTTTCCCAGTCTGCTCCAGCCTTTGCCAAGAACGGCATCATGTTACTGGGTCAGGTACGATACCGACATGGTGCATTAGCAGGGTGGCGGTGCCACAGCCCGAGCGAACCCAAGGTACGCGATAATGGCATCCCAAGTATTAGGAAGCACCCCTTCGCAAGGGCCGTATGTAGGTGTCACAAGAACGGCGGTCGGGGGTTGTATGGTCGTCATTTCTCATGCCGACGACGAAGGCGACGCTCTTGGTGAGTCTCAGGACGAACCGGAAGGAGGAATGAACATTAGTGACTCCCATGCTTGTCACCACCTCTATCGTAAGAAGTATCTCCTCTGCTTCCTCTTCTTCCTCTCGGAGTGCAGAAGTTGTGTGCCATGGGGAGCGGGGAGCATGAAACCAGCAACACTGAAAGCGATGAGGTGGGTGCCGTATTTCGACTTGACTTGTTCGTTGACTCATGGTGGTTGAAGGGCTTTCAAGACCCTCCTTCTGACTTTGTTTAACTCAGCCTCGACACTCTCGCGCACCTGTTTCGCCATGCGATCCTCGAATGATTCGCGCTCCTTGTCTTCAAGCTCCTCTCTGCACTCCTCTAACCATGTTTTCTTGAGGTCCTCCATCTCATCACACACGTCTGGCACTTGCTTCTCGAGATTATCGCACCTAGCTTGGAGTTCATCAAGCGTGATGTCAAGATTGCCGACCGTCTCGACATTTTCAGATTGACCCTCTTCCAATTCACAAAGTCTTTTCTCCAGCTCATCACACCGCGCTTCGAGCGCCTCGTTACGTTTCTGCGATTTCCTGAACATCTGTTGTAGATCATGGATGTGTTGTTGCTGCTGCTCCAGCGCACGCATCAGTGGGCTGCCCCGATCGGCTAGGAGCGGGTATTGCAATTGGCCTGGTCGAGGTGCGTCTATCATGGAAGTCTTTGTGGTGCATACGGTGGTTGGCGAACGTTTTCTTTTGATGCCTGGTGTGTATATATCTGCATTCCCCAAGGGGAAGACGTCAAGGGACGATTCCAGCGCATTCTTCTCCCGTCCGGTATCACCATATTCCGGCGGGTCGCGTTCGCAGTCGCGTTTGGACTTTTCGGCGACTGTGGCTGCAGGGCCTGGCCGGGTCTCCGGCGACTGTCCCTCGCTCGAGCACTCATCATATGGCGGGGGGAGACCTCGATCAGGTGGCACATCGTCGAAGGGAACGGTGCTACCGCCGCACGATGCGGGCGTGGTCGGATCAGGTGAGCTGCAATGTGCCTCGGTAGGAGGGCAAGAACCACGAAGACCGCGGGATGTGTGCACCTTGCCGCCAGCGCCATGGTACAGCCTACGTACATCCACCATACACTCATATGCAAGCTTGTCATTTTCCGGCAAAGATGGAAAGTCTTGAATAGCCCTCTTGTATTTCAGAAACGTCTTCCGCCGCAGGATGTCGTGCCGAAAGAACACGGAAAACCGCGAGGCAGTCGCAAGGGATTTGAGTGATGCTCGTGTATCCAAGACGGGTTCGCCGCCAGTTGTGTTTCCGCTATCGGAATCAATGGGTGTGACTAGATCGATACGACCATCCTTGTGCAGGTGGAATTGCATACGGGCTACCGATTGCATGCCGTTGAGTCGCGAGCGGACAGTTTCGAGGTAAGGTGGGCTTGGGCCGCTCGTGTTGGCTTTGTCATAGAGCATCTTCTCAAGTGACTCGATGCAGTCTGCTCTTATCTGTAGCCAAGATGTGGTTTTTGTTGACATGCCGTCGGGGACTACAAGCAGACGGAAAGAGACGAGACCGGGGGAGGCATATCGGATGCGCAGTCGGAAACTCTGCTCGATCACTTCAGGCGATTGTCCCTCATCTTCACGCACCGCAATGACGTTGGGGGCCTCGAAATCACAATCATCCAAGTCGCAGGGTAGCATGATGAAATCGATGTCGGCTGTTCCTGTAGCTTTAGACATGGAGGGGCGTAGCCCGACAGCACGCAAGGGAGAGAGACAGTGAGCCCGGTACTTACGGTTGCGCTATTATCGCGCTTCTTTGCCCTTGGCAGCAAGTCCGTCGCGCGGTCCTAATGGAGAAGACGCATCCGGTCACGATCGCGACCCTGCTCAAAGTGCATGAGTAGCTATTGTACGAACAGTAGATTGACCGGGGCGTCTAGTCACGAACTCGAGGCGTGACTCTGCGGGTGCAAGCTACGCTTCGAATTGGTTCTGACGGGAACCCAGTCCTCCTCGCACAATGAGCCACGCCAGCAAGTGAACGGTCGGAACGAACAGGATAGGTCTCTCCGTTAGGATTGCGCAAAAGAAATGCTAGCGGGAGGAAGAGGAGGCGGCGCTGGGGATGGATCTGATGTTGGAGGGCCACAGGTTGTAGGGGACAAGGTAAGGTGATGATGGATGTCGTGAATGACAGAACGGGAGTTGCCGGTGGGACTCGGTTCGTGCAAATGGCGCGAGATCACGTGATACGCTGCTCGATCTTGGGCATGTGCTTAGGTAAGGAGAAGTCTATGCCCCACCTGTCGCCTTACCCCGTACGCTTGTGCAGCCACATATGCCCCTTAGTTACATAACCACATCTCAACAAGGCGATTATGCAGGTAACGCATTTCGGACGCCTCATTCACCTTCTGCACAGCTTCACAACTCGACAAGTCAAACACAGCTGTGTCGTTCGCGGCATCGATAGCGAAACCGATGATTTGCAGGCATACATCGGGAAACACAAAAACACTAGTTCGGCATCCTATTTATCGCAGTCTGGTCGATTCTCCGAAAGTGGACTGGCCATCTACGCAGACTCCAGCAATGCCATAGCCGTTGCGAACGCCTTTGCCGCCCTCTCCAACGCCGAGCTCCATCACACCGTTCCAACAGACTCGCGTGGCAGCTTGACAGATTGCAGGATCCGTGCGGGTGTAGCAGACGCGAGTAGCGGCGGTTCAGACTACGACGATGGCTCTCACGGATTAGCAAGCGATCAAGGTGGCTATAAGGTCGTCCTGACAAGAGGCCGACTGCAATGTGTGATTGTCCATTCGCGCGATGCGTTGCTAATCCAATGGTTTTCCCAAAGTCAGTTCAAGAAGACTACCACGAAGTCGTGTTTCTGATTACAACGGGCAGCCCAAGGGCAATGCGGGACCAACGGCGCGCTATCCTATCCTATCCTCCAAAGAGGCACAGTCAGCAACGCATCCAGCACAGCAGACCGCCGTAATGGTCCTTCCACCCTACGAGAATGTTGAACAGCCAGAGAGCAATTGCGGCTGCGCAACGTGGCAGCAGAGGTGGGCGAGTTCTGCGACGTTCGGTCTGGGCTGGCCGTACGGGTTCTGAGGGCGGCTTTCATGGACCTCAAAGTTCGAAACACTGACTGGTAGACCGCGGACGCTCTTTATCGAATCATTTCGAAAGGCAGCAATGCGTGTCCGCCTCAGTGTCGTCTGCATCCATCGATTGCTAGCTTGTTGCGGAGATTCTGGATTTGACGAGCGATCTGCCCTGGCTGATGCTTCCGAATACCACCGGAGCTCTCGAATGCAAATGTGGTCGCAGAGCCTGGGTTGCGCACACATGTGGGTTCAAAACAGACAAGACCTTTCGACTCCAGCCATGTCCTGCCTCTGTTGAAAGCCAGGTTACAGGCAACTCCTCTGCTCCGCCGCTTTACTGGCGCTTCCTCTTCCACTTCAAAATCATCGACTTTTTCTATCTCGCTCGCGTTAGGCGCAGCTCCTTCTCCGGTTTGTCTTTGGCCGCATCCGCTGTCCTGCCTGCTAATGTTCGAACGCGAGTCCATACTTCGCCATCGCCTCGTTCGTTCGAGCTGTTCATTGGTGGACCACTGAGACATCATGGAGAAACCAGGATCGCAGAGTCGCTCACATCTTGACCGCTGGTCCATCGTCAGGGAATGCAATCTTCTATCCTTTCGCCTCTCAAAAAAAGCCAGAGGTTCCATCCATCAGCTTCTTCCACATTGGACATCGCCATTAGCACCACCTCGTGGCGCACACTGGCGGCTTCATAATCAATCGACTCGGGCTATACCTCACACCATTTGGCGAGACCATACCATGATGTTGCAGAATAGCTTGTGGCAAAGATGTTTGGTGTATCAATGATTTGCAAGTCTTTCCTGCCTGATCTTTGGTCTCCCTGCTGTGGCTACTCGTCGCAGGGTAGATGAAGATTTCCTTCCGGTCTACTTCCAAAAGCAATCGAAATTCTTGATCTCAAAGAAAGGACATGGAGTCCGCCAGCACTTTTCGCACATAAAACGGCTAGCGCTCATCCCCGCAACCTCATTCAGAGTTGAGATGGAGACCATAGTGGCTAGGATCCTTCTCCAGACTACACCACTCTCTCCTCCAAGGTGTTTTACTTACACCAACGGTATGTCGCAGCTCAAGGGAGTAGACGCCCACCCAAGACATTCGTCTCCTCTCACCCGCCACCGTTGTGGCAACCACATTTGTATCTCCGACGCCTAAAATCGTGCAATCCTCTGGTAAAACTGCCTTTCTTACCACAGCTTCAAGAAACCTCCCGGTGAAAGAAGCATCTACCGCCTGCTCTCGCAAGAAACTGGCTACTGGCATTGGGCTAGTCTCTGGTCCCTCCTTTTTGCTCCCGACGTCATCGCATCACCATAGCCGCAAGATTACATCTGCAAATGGACAAGGCTGTGTCAAAGGTGGATCTGACGAGGCTGTGCGTCACGAAGACGATTGCTGTGAGACTGCGGCCTTGCGCCAGGTGTACCATAATGGTTGCAGGAAGATCATCACCGACACGGCTTTCCAGGGGAACCCGAAGATTATGAGGTGTACTCTTGCTCCACGTCGCCCGATGACAACGTGTTTGTGACCGCTGGTGGAGTTATCTGATCATACGACTGGCGGAGAGCCCGCTCCGCCAAACTTGACATCACGGATGCTGGCGTCAGCGGCGTAAGCCCTGCGACGCCAATGGAAGTTCAAAGCCCTTTCGTGAATTGCGATCTCGACGGATAATGATGACCGCTTGTAGCGGACTCTCATTGGGCAGAGAAGAGGACTCTGCCCTCGACTCGTTGACACAGGATGCGGGCAGCCATGAAAGCAATGAATAAAGCTCACTTGAGCCTTTGCAGGGAAGGGGACGAAGAGGAGGATTTAATCACCCGCCCACGCCAGTCAAACAGAGAAATGGCCAGAGAGTTAGAGCCAGTAGTTCTTGTCCAGCTTCAATGGCTGATTCCGTTCGAAGAGGGCGACACGGGCGCGCAATGTGAAAGTTACCAGTGCTCAGTGGAATGATAGCCAGCGGACCAACAGCTTTCTTATCGTTGGTGAGTCCCTCTACGGTGGCGGGGTTAAAGAGAATTGACGGTTTGAAACCTCTCAAATTGGGCTCCGTTTCAGAAGCTCCATTGCGCCTTAACATATGCCCCAATCGACGCACCAGAGTGTCGGTCTTCATACCACGCCGGGAGTAGCAAATGTCATTATCCTTTTTCGTTGAAATATTACGAGCGACAGAAGCATATGCTCAGACTGCGCGTCATGTTCATGAGGAGGGAGTACCCTGGGAAACGGAAAGATACCATGGACTGAGAAAACCGGGAGGTCCTTTGAGCGCTCTAGATAGCTCGGTAACTTCACTTTGAAAATTGTAGGAGCTGTTATCGGAGCCTCAAAGTCTGTGGCCAGTATCTTAGCCCCTTCTTTCATCAAATCTCCAGTCCTGGGCGCTTGAGTAGGTTTCAACCACATCCAGAGCGTTGTGAGCGATCAGGGGTTTGCCTGGAAGAGCCAGACTAGTGATATAGTGAGACTAGTGAAGTCTGAGTGAGATGAGTGAGGTCAGTGTGGGATGAGTGGGGTGACGCCTGGGTGAGATGGTTGACGCCCGGATCAGGCCGGTTGAAGGCCAAAATGAGGCCGGGATAGAGGAGGATTAATAGTTCTGGTCTGAACTGCCAAAATAAGAGTCTGCGGGATCAAGACGTAAGCTTGATGGTGCAGAAAGATCGTAAGGGTGACGTTGCAAGAATCTTCAAGTTTGGTAGCCATTCGACGTAATGTTAGACTTTCGCCTAAGGAGGGTCTCCTGGACCCAGTAATCAATAGATTTATGCGGTGGTATGGGCATGTAGGAAAATGTTAAGTCGGTATTAGTATCCCTATTACAGGGTAGTTAGTTCGAACCGTAGGTAACGAAAAGATTAATTAAACTATATAAATATCTACGTAGTAAGTATAAAAAGGAGGTTCTAACTATAGGTTAAGCTAGCTACGATAATTATAAATAGGGCCCCTAATTAGCCCCTGCGCAGTCGGCTATATGCCGTAGTTAAATTAGATTTTTAATCTAATACTAACTTTCTCTTTTTTTTATTAATTTAACTACTATAGTTAGAAGTATAATTCGACCTCGGGCCCGTTTACTAAGTCGTCTCCTTTTCCCCCTTTTCTCTACTTTTTTTATATAACCTATCCTTCTATTCGTACGATAGCTTTTCTATTACTTACGAATTACTCTAATCCCTTATTTAGTACTACTTTCGTAAAAGCGTTTACGAGGTTATCTTTACTATTAATCTAACGGATCTCGAGTATCTCGCGCCTTTCGTACGATTACTTAAGGGCTATAATATTAATTATAAGCCTCTTTTCCTTCGTTATTCCTAATTTAACGAGGCATTCGTATAGCGAGTAGGAATTTATATAAATAATTATTAAAATAAGTAGAAGGCTAATTCGATTAGTAATCTTTTTTAGCGTTATTAAAATCGTATAAGAGAGGTTAACGCCGTTAACTATACTATAAACCTCTAATATTAATACACTTCTCGTTACTTACTTATTTTTAGTTAACGAGTAATAAATTATATTACTATATATAATAAATTTGCTCTCGCCTATACTCTCATTAGTTAGGATAATAATATACCCTAATTACGAAATAAGGTCGTTATTATTCGTAAATAACCTATTAATAAAGACGTAAAGCTTACTAATCGTAAGGTCGATCGGGTAATAAACGAGACCTCGATCGAGATTCGTTTACTACTACTTAAGCTACTTATTAAGTACCTCGACGTCTTATTTAGTTAGATCTATAGCCTATACTACTTTAATATAATTAAAAGTCGCTTTAGGCTAATAAATACTCGTAATATATACCCCTTGCGTAAGCTTAGCCTTATACTACTTCTTAACGTTAGTTATGTTTAGATTAATAAGGTTAATCTTCTCGCCCTACCCCTTTTATTAAAAAATAATAGTTTCCCTTTTAATTATAAGAATCCTGCTATTAAATACTAAGGAGGTATTTATTATAAGGACCTCTTTTAGCTTCGCTACGAAGCCCGCTTTCTAGAGCTCTTTATCCTTCTTTTTTATAAAGTTAATATTAAATAGGCCTAATATATCGTTAGTCTATATTCTAACGATCCTAAATTAGTCGCCTTCGTGCTCTATAACTAGTAAGTACGGGTCGTACGTAAAAGTAACTATTAATAGTTAATAAATATAAAAATCGTAATAAGTAGCTTACTAATAGGTACCTAATTCTACGAGCCTATATAATAGCTTAAGCACTTTAATAATTATACTTTCTAAGTACTTACTAGCTATTTCCTTCGGTAAATAGGCTAGGATTTTCCTTATAAGCCCTATAACTAATTAGGTATAGGCTTAGGTAATATTATAGCTCTAAATCTCGTATCCCTTTTTTTATAGTAATACTATTAGTAGTATTATTAATCGTTAGCTATAGCGCTATATAATAGGTAATTATATAAGTAGCGTCGCCTTTTCGACGTCGCTATACCCTTAAATTACGTATCTAGACTTCTCGTATAGCTAGGGTATTCCTTTCCCTTTAATCTTACGAACTATTCGTAATTTAAATATATAGAGGTTTATATATTTTTTTAAGTCGTATAGGATAAATCGATAGACCCCTCGATCGCGAAGAGTATTTACTTCGATAAGATCTAATCCCTTATACGGCTTTTTAATAGTTATAATTACGCCTTCCTTACGTAGTTTAACCGCTAGCTCGAAATCGGCTTTCTCTTTTACTATATAAAAAGTATTAATTACCTCGTTACTAGTAATAAATTACTACGTTAAGGCTTACTATCGTAGTCTTTTACGACGTCTTACTAATAATATTAATACCCTTTTAATAATATCCTCTTCCTCGTCGTTTATTAATACTACTACGACGATTTCGTTAAGGATAATTTCTTATACCTCTACTACGGGTTATATAGTTTCCCCTAGCTCTTCTTCTTCTTATAAGTTAGAAATTACCTTATTAGGATCTATATAGTACGGTCTAACTACTATAATTAATACTTTAAGTAGCTAGTTGCGATCTCTCGCGACTATATAAGAGCGCTCGTTAACGGAAATTAACTTATATAGCCTAGTTTATTATTAAGTAATTTCGCGCTATACTCGTATATCCGAATTTAGTAGTATATTTAGATTATCCCCTATATCGGGCCTATTGTGCGTAGTAATTACCTCGTTAACTTACTTTCTTACGCTTACCTCGCACAGTGCCTATATTATTTTTTTAACTACTCGGGCTCGTTAGCTTACGCTTAGTAATAGTAGCGAGGCTAAGGTCGTTCTTAAATATACTCTAAATACTAATAGCGTTAATATAAGTCCGTTAGGCCCTATAATATCGTTATAATATTTAAGTATTATCTAGAGGCATTCGTCGTTAGTAAAATCCGGATTTTCCTCTTTAATAATTCTAAACGCCCTTTTTAACTACTAGTATACCCTCTCTACTTTTTTAATACTATAGTACGCTTTAACGGGTACGACTTTTAGCTATATACTATAGGCCGTCGCATTATCCCTAAATTCTACCGATTTAAAGCTAGTACTAGCGTCGGTTCTAATACCGTCTAGCGGTCTTTAGTATATATTAATCTAGCTTTTTCGTAGGGCTACTTATACTATCTTTACTTATAAATCCCGGAGGAATTGCCCTACTTAGAAGGATATAACTACGTCGATTATATATAGTACTAGCCGACTATTTAAATAGAAAATATCGACGACAATTTCCTAGTTAAAATTAAGCTTATTACGTAATTTAAACTTAAATCTGCATAGGCTCTACGTATTTATCTAATATTAATAACATACTTTCGTTAACTACTCTAGCGCCCCTATTTCGATATTATTATTACCTAATTACTTTAGGAAGTTATATAGCCTCGTAACTAACGGGTGCCCGAATTTCTAATATAATCTTTCAAACTTACTTTCCGTTAAATAATTAATTAACTTCGTATTGTTAGTAAGCTTTATAAACGTATACCCCTATCGTCGTTCGACTACCTCGAAGTACTTACTACTAGAGATTCTATTCCTCGTATTATCGAATATAATACTTAGTTAATCTATATCTTTTAAATATAAGAGAAATAGGGTATTAATAAGTAAAATATAAAAAGTTATCGTTCCGAAGTGCGTCTCTACTTTTACTATACTTAGGGCGACGATTTCCTTACCTAGGCCGAAACTAATCCTCGTAATACTCGCCGTTAACGTATTAAGTATTACTAGTACGATCTTTTATAGCGCCTAGAATTACCCTTTTCCTCTAGTTAATTATTATAATACCTTAGTATTTAGGATAATCCTATAGAAATTATCTAGGCCGTACCTTTTACTTATATAGAATACTTATACGAGCTTAGTATTCGAGGGATCTAAGTAGTATAAAAAGGACCCCTCTAGCTACCCTTAGATTTACTTAGTACTATATTCTTTTTTTTTAAATATTAAAAGAGATAGCGTCTTCTCCTTAATCGTTAAAGAAATAGGCTTTAGCCCTATTAAATTCGCCCTTTTAGCCGCCTTTATATCTATTATCTAAGGGACCTTCCCTTACTATCCGTAAATAAAAGCCTACTTATTAAGAGCTTTTACTACCCTCTATTCGTTTAGCCTCGTATATCCTCCGGAGGCTAACGGGGTAAAAAAAGAGTAATTAATATCGTCGATTTCGTTATAATTTAATTCGTTAGTATAGGGGGTAAGATCTTTTTATTTTCTAAATCTTTTATAGGGGGTATATACTTTAGGCCGCTACTTTAGCTACCGTCGCTAGGTTCTATACCCCTATATTTACCCTTATATATAATAAGGAATTAGTTAAACCGACGAGGGCTAGTTTTGCTATTTATTACCCTCGACTTTTTATACTATTTATATAATTTAGTACGCTCTTCCTCGGAGTAGTTACTTAACTAATATCTATCCTTTTTATAAATATAATATTACTTCTTTTATTACCTTACTTATAAGTTAAATCTCTACCTATTTAACGAATCTAGGCCTCCTTACTAGCGATTACCGTATCTAGCCTCTTTTTCTTTTTTATTATATATTTAATTAACTTAGTATTATTAATAAGGACCGTTATATATTTAGAAATAGGTTTAGCGTAGTATTCTCGCTTTAATATTAAAACTAGATCTTAACTTTGAGCAGAGCGTCTCGTAGTTTTTAAGTACTTAGTATAAGGTAATCTTTATTTCTAGTATACGCTAGATTATAATATAAAAATATCCGACTTTCCGCTCGTTTATCCTCTTATTTAGCTAGGTTTTTACTAGCTTATCGATTCGATCGATAAGCTCTTTAAGGATCTCTATTCGCAATTTACCCTTTATTATCCTAGCTATAAATATAAAAAAAATCGCTCGTAGCTTAAATAGGAGCTCTAGGTTCTTATTATAGGTCTCGAAGCGGCTTTAGATTACGTTAATTATACTAAAAAAGTCGTTTCGATCGAGATTACGCACCGCTTTATAATAATAATTAAAGGCTTTACTTACGAGTACGATATTAATTACCGAATAGTATTAGTATTCCCTAATTCCGACTTTTTTATAATAATCGTAAAATATCGTTAGGGTTTTTTATAAAACCTTATACTTCCCCCTAGAGTATAATTTCTTTTTTAAAAAGATTTTTTTAAAGTTTATAAATTACTTCGTATTTGCTATTAGATTTTTAGTATTTATATACGAACCCTGCGTCGCTACGTATTATTAATAACTTCGGGTCGTTTACCTCCTTTTTTATTAGCCGATCGGTACCGAATTTCGTATTAGTAGCGGTAACGAGTTATAGATCGAAATAGGTAGAATTATCGATTATCGTACTTTTAGTACTATATTTTACCCCGGTATATCCTTTTACAATAATAGATTTCCGTTAGTAATTATAAGGAGGAAATCTAGGTCGTTTACCCTTTTTTTAAATTCGTTAAAGCGATTATACGCTCTATCGACCTATACTTAGTTTTATAATACGAATTCCTCCTCTATAATTATCGTTACTAGTATTTTATATAGCTCTTACGATTATAATTACGTTAATAATACCCCTCGCTTATAAAAGAATCTATTAACTACTTTCGTAATTCCTAGGCTTACGCTCGCGAACTATTTATCTAGTTAGTAACTAAGGTTATCTACAATTTTATAAAATAGGGGTTACCCCTATAGCCCCTTTTTTTCGTAAACCTTAGTTAAATAGATTAATACCGCGTTAATTTACTTATTATTAAGCTAATTTACGACTTTATATATCCACGTTCCCTAATAATCTAGGTTAATATTTACTTACTTATAAAAGATTAGGATTCTATTTAAAATCGGGTTTCGTCCTCTTCTTTTTTACTTTAACTTACTAAGGGTCGTGCTCTAGCTTATATTTATATTAGTAATCGCTAGCGTATTTAATCTTAATAAGGATATATTTAATCCGCGCGCGGGTCGTAATAAATCTATACTTTCGCTACTTAACGAATTTATCGGGGTCTAAGAGATTCCCGCTTCCTCTCGCCGTCTCGTAGCTACTCTCGTTTTTACTATTTTTAATAATTACTATTACCTTTCTAAATCGCTAGCTATCGTACTTACTAAGATCCTCCTTTTTATTTAATAAAAAAGGGTAGGTTTTAATAGTTCTTTTTAATAATAATAATAATAAACGTTTATATTACTATAAAAAGATATAGTAATTAGTCTCGGGATCTTTACTAGTTACTAATTTCCGCTATCCCGTACACTTCTAGCCTCTTAAACCTCGTGCTCTTTATAATCTCTAAATAGCTTCTTTAATTAATTTCCGAGATCTATAATACTCTTAGCTTAATACCGTTAGGACCTCTAAATC
This sequence comes from Colletotrichum lupini, assembly GCF_023278565.1. Lineage (NCBI taxonomy): Eukaryota > Fungi > Ascomycota > Sordariomycetes > Glomerellales > Glomerellaceae > Colletotrichum > Colletotrichum lupini. The sequence continues at coordinate 477,342 of NC_064674.1, read as the reverse complement.
CCCTCCTCCCTCATTAAACCGTCCCCTATACTATATTCCTAAATAATACCCAGGGGGTAGTTAAGGGAGCTACGAAAAAGTCGTTTAGATCGTAAGCTTAAGGTCGTACTTATAAGATCTTTATAATAATAAACTTTTTTATATACCGTAGATCTCTTAGCTTAATAACTCCTATAAGGTTACTTTCGCCGCTAAGTAAGAATATTTACGTTTAAAAATCCCCTTCTTTAATCGCGCGGTGCTCTTTTATACTATACTTTTACTAATTTAACTAGTTAATTTCTAATCGTAGGCCGGCCGTAGAAAAATCGTTTAATAAAAAAGCTACTCGGGGCGATAGCAAAAGGCTAGTTACTTAAGTAGTTCTATTAATTAACGTAGTTTAATATAATAAACGTCGACCTTTTATAAGTAGTAAAGGGCTATAATTACTTAATTCCGTACGGTATTTAAGAATCGCCTCCTTTTTTATTTATTTTTATAAGGTTAATTAGTATAAATCTCCTATCCCGTACGGTATTAAGAGGTCGTCTTTTCTACGTAGCGAGATACCTTACTAATCTATAATAGTAGAGTTTAACTACTAATTAGTATTAGTATCCCTATTATAGGGTAGTTAGTTCGAACCGTAAGTAATAAAGAGATTAATTAAACTATATAAATATCTGCGTAGTAGGTATAAAAAGGAGGTTCTAACCGTAGGTTAGGCTAGCTACGATAATCGTAAATAGGGCCCCTAATTGGCCCCTGCGCAGTCGGCTGTATGCCGCGGTCGAATTGGACTTCCAATCCGACAGTCGGGTAGACTCTGCATTCCGTATCACCGTATTGTTGACTTTCCTTGCTCTACGCTCGTATGAAGAAAGTGAATGAGTATATGGCCTGCTTCGTTCGATGTTTTCCTAGGCACAGTCTTGTTACAACTCTTGTACATTTTCAGGAGTTTCTCGCCTGATCTGCGATAATCGTCGGGAGCAGTAAGGTGCTGACCCTTGTTGGGAGGGCGATCCTTTAGCGGGATCTTGAGTAAGGGCTGTGTATGTTGATTAAGTTTACATGAGTAGCAACAGATTTGGAGGACACGCTTACGTTACCAAGGGCTCAACGTTAGGAGTATGATTGGGGATATCAAGGTCTAGCATCTGATGTAGCGACATATCCTCTGAGGCATGCTTTTGGAGGTTTGTCATATTTCAAAATAATTTCGAGTTCAGTGCTGTCGTCAACTTCTCTCACTCGTCTGTCCGAGACCCCAGCAAGGTCGAATGGCGATGACGCTACCTCTGCACATGGCACGTAAGTCGGAGTAATCTTCATATGTTGTCTTGAATGGTTGAAACGCGGGACCGAGCGAGATTCCCCGATGTTATTACTACAATCAGTCACTTGTGCTACTTTGAAAAGCGCCTATTGGACATTGTATCTTTGAAGTTAGCTGCGCGTCAATCACCGGGCTCGCAAGCGGTGAGTCCAGTGGTGTCTAAGGTAGAGCAGTGCAAAGACTGGACTTGATATGGCGTGGAGAGTTGAGAGTTCATGCATTTACAGACGCAATCGCTACGCAAGCTCCAAAATTCCGGGCACTTGTGGGAGATAGCGCGTGGAGACTGGACCTAATGAAGTACCATTCACATTGTCCTCGTACGTTCAATCTATGTTCAACTGATGGGGAAACCTCCAAATAATCCCAGTCTGTGAAATCCTTCCAGCTTATACTAAAAAAAGGCATTTTGATTCGAAGTATCTTGCCTTCTGAATGAGAGATCTTTCATGGCCAACCCATACATCTATGGGTATCGATGAGAACTGAATCCTTATGCTCGGTCACTCGGTAAGTAAGTAAAATTTGAGCTCGTGGTCCGACAGACGACTGTTCACCATGGCAAGATTGCTTTGCTTCGCGCGCTACTTTTCATTTGGACCTCCTAGAGGTGTCCGTCTTGGACAGCCTACTTTGGCAAGCACAGGCTAGTCAGAAGACGTGTAATGCCACTGCCTCTTTTCGAAGAATTTGATGACACTCGATCTTCAGAAGTCTTCTGAAATGACCTATGATGAGACGGCCTTCGTCGTCTCCATGCTACTGTCCGGTATCTCATCAAGCCCAAGCATCATGAAGTGGCATCGAGGCCCGTTGGTATTTGTGTCTGCCAGTAGAGAGACTGGATGAATGGGCAAAGCGGCTGCGCTCCCTTGGTGTCGTAGGTAAGCCCGATGATCATTGCTAAAGTGTGCACTTTAGCAAGTGCTTGTCAGATGCGGGCGGTATTGAGCAAAAGACCTGGACTCTGTACTGCATTAGCTGCCTGCTAAGGTAGGCATATAGAAGAGAAACAAGTTAAGCAGTCGCTTCGAGCATGGATCTTACCGCCAGTGGCAAACCTTCCAGCTTCATACGTCTCTATTCAGAGAGTCGGTGAAGGTAGTCACCGAGTAACATTACGTCGAATGCTCGGTGCGCGTCACCGTGAGTCCGACACTGGCATTGCGCAACCAGAGCAAATGCTGGGGGCGATGAGCGATTCAGGAGGTGAGGCCGTAAAATCAAAACATGACGAGAATAAGATGGCATCACAAAGGGAGAGGAAGGCATTTTGAATGCATCTAGCGATCCCACGAGGTCTCGTAGAAACCTCCGTCATTGTCAGCGAAGACGATGTTCTCAACCGCTTAAGAGGGTCTCACAGGTTCCAACCACCGTCCGACGTTATCGCCAGCTATGTTATGACTGTCCTTTGCGATGTCAACTCCAGCTTCTGACTTAGCAATGGTCTCGTAAAGTCGGCGTCATTCGTCCTACCATTGGTCGCCGTCACCATGAGCAAAGAAGGATAGGGCACAAGAAATGTGAGTGCCATCGTTCAAGCGTTGTACAGTGTACAATCTACAGAGCAGGCCGCAACATCTCAGAGAAAGTAGGGTCGCGAGTGCTGCGAATGCTGTTGAAGCTTATGATTACCAATAAAACCGCCGAAGATCAGTACTAGCATTGTGCATACTGATATGATTCAAACAATCATTTTACCATGCTCCTTGGGGTTGTTAGAATACCACTACCGGTGCCTATAATCCTAGAAGATGGGGTCACTGAATAAAGCAGCGATTTGAAAAGTCACTGAGCGAGAATGCTGGCTAGTACTATATGGACGCCCGGTTACAGAAGAATTGCAATACCTCCAGCATCTCATATGTTTCAACCTCAGTCTCGACTATGCTCATCCGCAGCTCAATGTGAAGAGTAAAGTGTTCAGCAAGGTCTGCTGCACTCGCGACAAATGAGCATTCCTGTCTGAGGACCGCGACTCCGGAGAGACCACCAAGCTCGGGTGGACTGTGGACTAAGGTATCTTAAGCTTTCGCGGACCTCGCCAATGACAGGAGCACCATTTGCCCATTTTGAGAACCAATTTGTTTGTCTACTCGTTAAAACGCTTTGTGTAGGACGAGGCGGCGATCGAAGATCGAGTTTTACAGGGCAAGGGCGGATTATGAGGGGTGGTGGTAAATCATACCAACTTCAAAGTCGATGAAGTCCACAAAGTTGACTGGAAAATAATTTCACGATAAGAATATTTCATGAACGTCCGTGTTTCAGAAACACTCGTCTTCTCTTTGAATCTCACATCCAGTGGCTTATTCCAGAATTCGCTTAACAAAGCCGGGGTCAGGAAGCGGAGGCTGTCAACCGGCCGCGATGTACGCTAAATTGGGATGGCAACGGCGCGCAAGCTTCTGGCGGCGCACTGAGAGTGGGAATAAAATCCAATCTTAGAGATTAGGCAACTCGTTTCCTTGTTTTAGTGCCGATGTCCAAGTTCAACTTCAAGTTAGCCAAGTAGCGTGTTGACGATGTGTTGAGTGTAGGCCGTTGGCAGTACAATGCTTTTGGCTGTCGAGGCATTAACCATATTGGCTATTGTCTCAGTCCTACCACCGACATCCACGTTGATAACACAGTTCAAGCAGTCCGCTCCGTGTTCTTCGATACTCTATGAACCTTCATAGCTTTCTATAACGCTCTTCTCGGCCTATTCTCATCTCAGTCGAGTTGGGCTCGGTCTGGTTTAGTCTGGCCTAGGGACCCACCAGCTGTCAACGGGGTACCTCCTTCTGCTTGTGTCGCCTGACGCTGGTTTTGGTCTCAGAAATGAGAGGCAATCTTCGCTTGGATCCTGCCGTTCTGCTCCTTGGAGAACAGGGGAAAACGAAAGCATGACAGACTGATGTTTGCGTGCGGGGGGAGAAAAAGAAAATAAGCAAAATTAAAAGGAAAGTACGATTAGGGGGAAGGTGGATTCTACGCTATGAATCTTATATTCTGGGGCTGCAAAACACTGCGGAAGATACCTGAATTAGTAAGAAACAGACCTGACTGGTAGTTGAAAGCGAAGCGTTTAGTTAGAAAAAACAACGGACTCGGTGCTAGTGCCAAAACCTTTACACGGGCAGCGCTTATACCTATTTAAATTAATTAAATAAATAAGTTAAACAAATAGTTAAATATAGGAATTTTAATAAGTTAAATAATTAAATATCGTGAGGCCCTATATTTAATATATTTAATTAAATATAAGGTCGCTTAGAAAAAAGAAAATCCGGGGCCGGGCTAATTAAAAATCGATATTCTTAACTATACTTTATAAAAGTTTATAATTAGGAATATAAATACTTAGAGCAGGATTCGAACCCGCGACTCTTTACTTACGATTATAAGTTCGGTATTATACTACTTAACTAAATAGATTATTAATAATTATTATAAAAAAAAAAGCCTAAGTATTATAAAGCCCTAAATTTAGTATCCTATTATATTTAAGAATCTAAAAAACCTTTAATACCCCTTTTTTTTAATATTAATAAAACTAACGAAGTTACGTATTACTATTTCTAACCCTTTATAACTATTATAATTATTATTAATATTAATTAAATTATATATTAATTAATTTACTATATTATAATTAATTAATTAGTAATAAGTCGTACGATTTTTAGTACGTAGTTATTATTTTAGATTATTTCGTAACTATAGACCCTAATTAACGCTAGTTTTATATTATTAACTAATTTTAATAATTATAATAACCTCTTTACCTTTTTAAAAATAATTTAAAAAGGGAGGACTTTTATTAATAACGATTTAATATTATAAAAGGGCATAAGGCTAAGGAAGTCGTAGATCTACTTAGAGGGGGTCTTTATTTAAGAGATCTACGATAGAAATATTTAAAATAAAGTTTTTTAGTTTTATCGTTATTATAACGAAATAGGTATTATTATTTATTTTAAAATAATAACTACGAGCTTAGTAACGGCTTATTTAAAGTTAAAATACTAAATAATAGATCTAAGCTCTAGCGAGTTATTATATTTATTAAAATCTTTTAAATACGACTTTATACTAAAAAGATAGAAACTTATTTTTAATATTATTATAAAGGGCTAAGTAATAAGAATTAAGGAATTAGTAATTAGGTATATTATTAATAATAATAGCCTATTTATAACTTTTTATAATCCTTACCTCCGGGCCCTTTTTTATTAATTAGATTATAATATTATTAACGAACTCTTATTATTATATAGAAATATAAGAAAGGAGCTAAGTAGGATTTTTACTAAAAAAAAAGATATAATTAGAGTAGAAATCTAGAGGTTAATAACAAAAGTCTATTTATTATTTAATTTATAGACTTTACTAACGCGGAATACTATTATCGCTATTTTTATTTATTTTTTAAACTATACTAAGTAATAGATATAATATTTTATTACTTTATAATAATAGTATAATACTTACGATAGGGCTAATATTACTTAGATTATAAAATTAGTAATAAATAACTAGGAATTAGGTAACTAAGTCGGAGTAGTTATTTATAATAATATTTTAAATAATAATACTTACTTAGGTTATTTATATTTTATATTATCTTATACTTATATTTAAAAAAATATTTTTAACTAGAGGATAAGGTACTATAGTTATATTCTTAACCTCGTTAATAGGGCCTTTTTATTTAGTAATAATAAAAAGGTATCTAAATAAAAATTAAATATATTAATTAATACTACGTAATTTTAAAAAGATCTTAACTTTTAGTATATAAGGGGCCCTATTAATAAGCTTCGGAACGTTATTAAATTTATTTACTTATTATCTTAACGATATAAAGCCTTTTTTAAAATTAGTAATAAGACCGATAAGAATAATATATTTACTTTTTTTAAGGAGTTATTATAAGAGCTTATATTAATACTTAATAACGATATAAAGTAGAATTTAATATATTTTATAATATAGCGCTCTTTATAAAAAAGAAAGTAGATCTATACTTTTTTAATAACTAGTTAAGCTTATAAAGATCTAAAATAACGGATCCTTATTAAGGACATTCTTAATAATAATAATTAGTAATTACTAGCCGAGCTAAAGGCGGTACTTAAGCTACTTTATTTTTAAATAATAAGATACTAGGGCTGGGGTAAAGGAAATAGTTATAGCTATTTATAAAAAGTAATAGTAGGTCTTAAGTACCTTATTAACTATTTTAAGGAGTAAAAAAAGTTATATAATAAACTTTTTAAAAAAGAGATAGATTTTATAGCTTTTTAAATCGTAATATTATAATCGTAGTTAATATAAGTAATACTATTTCGTTAGCAGTTAGCTCGTTATTAATTTATATTTTAACCTCTTTTTTCATTTCTAACTTTAAATAATATCCCTTATTATATTTAATCTAAATATATACTTAGGGAGCGGGTAAAGCTACTTCTTAATAATAATTTTAATTTACGAGGATATTTCTAATTATTAGTTATTAATACTTAGTGAGTCCTTAATAAGTATTATATTAAGTTAGGCAACTCTCGGCTCTATATTATAATAATTATTCTTTATTTTAAGTAAGAATTAAAATAGCTAAAAAAGAGGTAGGATATGCCCGAGTAGAGCTATTAGCTATTTAATATAAAAAAGGGATTTTATAATTACTAATAAAAATAATATATAAACGAGATAGTAAGTCCTCCTCCTTTATTACGATAGTTATAAGCTATTTTTAATACCCTTACGATTTTAGAGAGTATTATAAAAGATTCGTAGTACTAGTAATAGTTAATATTTTAAATAATAAACGTAGTAATTAACTACGCGCCTAAGCTTAATTAATATTATTTATAAATTATCCCTTAGCCGGTCCTTAACCTAATTTAATAATAAATTAACTATTAGCTAACCTATTTAACGTTAAGTAAGCTTGCGCTTAATATTTTTATAATCCCTATAATAGTAATAAATTACGAGAGAATATTTAGCCTTATAAAGTTAACTTTAACCTTATAGCGATTATTAATAAGATCCTCTATACTAAAGGAGGTTTAATATTTTAAGAACTAGCTTTGTAGCGGTATTATAAAAGTAAGAGGTTAATTTTTTAATTAAAAGAGCTAATCGAGGTAAAGTCTATAAGTTAGTATTATAAGGACTTTCGTAATAGCTTTATTTAATTCCCGATTAGGAAATTAGTTAAATTTATTAATTAATTATTAAATAATTCAATATAGCGCGAGAAATGAGCTAAATAATTAAATACGAACCTTATATTTAATTTATTTATATGGGTATAAGCGCTGTACACGGGAGTATAGCATTTTCTCGCTGCGTAACGAAAGTAATGCTCGGCTCAGAACGGCAAGAAAACGGAATTGAAGTGAAATTGCATCCAAATTGAAGTATGCAAAAACGAGAGCCGTCTTATGGTATAAGGGTTCGGACTTATAGAGAACAGTTACGTGATGTGTTGGAAGTGAGGAAAGCAAGAGACGAATCTGCAAAGGTCTGGTTTCTCAAATCTTACCAGGCCGAGAACAGAAAGAAGGCAGGTTAGTAAGCTCCTTTAAATAGAATGTAATGGAACGAAGGGCTTAACGTCTAGTAAGATAAAGAAGGAGTGTCATAAAACGAAGAAAGAGGTGCTGTTCTTACTAAAGAGTGGCTCAAGACCTTAAGCGGACATTTATCTCCATCTCTCAAAAGTCTAGAAGCGGAAACAATAGCCAACAAGTAAAAGAACCCATGTTGTAAGCTATGTATAGTAAAGAGTCCCTAAGAAACCTTGGAAGTGCCGAATAGATGAGCAGGGCACTCCTATAGTACTACTAAAGAGAAGCCAAACCTCCAACGCAGCTTTCAGGAGTGAAATATAGGAATCTAGCTAGTTAATACAAGCCGATATTTACTAAATATTAGTATCCCTATTATAAAGTAGTTAGTTCGAACCGTAAGTTAATAAAGAGATTAATGAAACTATATAAATATTTACGTAATAAATATAAAAAAGAGGTTCTAACTATAGGTTAAGCTAGCTATAATAATTATAAATAGGGCCCCTAATTAGCCCTTATATAGTCGGCTATATGCTACTATCGAATTAGACTTCTAATCCGATACTAGTCGATTATAATAAGCTAATACCTAAATTAATTAAGTCCTCTAAGGTAGAAATTTCGTTCTCTAATCGCGTTCTAGAAGAACGCAAATCGAATATAGAAAAGCTTACAGGATTATGCTCTAGGTTTTGTTAAAGTATTAAAGGGAATAACTGGTTCTGAGAGAATTGGGCTCTTTAGCGTAAATACTCAGGCGGGCAAGGCCCGCTAGGAAAGAGCCTGCTTTGTTAGTCACCTTGACCAATCCATATTTCAATGACCTGATGGAGGAGTTGAGGAATGTGGGCTAGCCGGCCTCGAGTTCAAGTTCCAAATTCTAATAATCCCCCAATTCCTTGGGAGTCGATCTGTGCAAGAAAGCGGTCTTGCCTAGGAGACATCACTTCCTTTGGAAACCCTTTTCTAAAAAGTTCGGTTCAGCTTTCATAATGGCTTTCTGCCCCCGGACAACACCTACATACAATTGCTGGGTTAGGAATTCAAGACATATTTGCAAAGAATGAGGCCACAACCGTAGAGCAACAGCAGGAGGGAGACAAAAGAGCCACGATTCGAGCCCTATGCTGGACCATTAGGTGAGCAAGTGGAAATTCGAAAACCTGGTTTCAGATTAAGTCCTCGGCCTCTAACCTTTCCTGATCTACCCGTTGCCAGTCTAGTGGGTCCGACCTTTTGCACATGCAAAGACTGGGAAAAGGCAGGGGGTTGAGATAACTACCATATCAAGGGCAGAGCCCACTCAGATATAGAAGCACACAAATTGGCAGCTTCCCTGTAATAAGAAAAGAAATTCTAATCAAGCATGCAGTTGACGAAATCTAGACGTCAGTCATTGTATGATCTTCGTGCCAATCCCATCAACATTCCTTCTGAGAAAGGAAGAAATATTGATGCTCGAGGACTATGAGGAGTCGGGAAATTGTCAAATCGTCGTACAAGTTTCGAATCCTTGCACAATCAGGGGGAAAAGTGAGGTTGCTGGACCGCAAAACTGCCAGCCACTTGTTTTGTTGTCAACTGAGCAGCCCCAAAAACCTCATCACCTCTAATATCCATGCCAAGGGCTAAAGCGAACCCGACGATAGGTGCTTCGTTTACCTCTTCGATGCAAAGATAGTACAACAAAAAGTATGTGGGATAATATCTTGCTCAGGAGTTATGAAGATGACTCCAGCACCACTAACACTCTCTCCGCTGACTCGTTGAGATGTCTAGCCCATGGAGCTTTGATCTGCATGATTTGTGCCGGAATGTTGTGTTCCAGGGAGCCACTATCGTCGGCGGGGAAGGAGGCCAAGAAATCAAGGGCAGCATATAATTCGTAGCTTAATGCTAGTAAAACGTCTCAAGACAGACGTGATCATAAGACAGACGTGGGCATGAAACGGATATCAAACTAAAATTAGACGTCTTAGGAAAGACATATACGTAAGATAGGCAGAGTCTTAAGACAACTCTAGTCTTAAGACGACATTCTAGGAGAAAGTAAAAACGTATACGTAAGATACACGTAGTCTGAAGACGAACATAAGGTAGTCTCAAGACGGACGTAGTCTTAAGATGGACGGATTATAAGACGGATGGACTCTTAAGACGGAAAAGTTTTTATGATAGATAGATTCTTGAGACTAAGAACTTCCAGAGACGGATGACCCCTTGAGACGGGCGGAATATTCAGATAGATAGATTCTTAAGTAGGACGAAGCTCTAATACGTACGAAGTCTAGGATCTAGGACGGACGAAGCCTCAGACGAACAAACTCTTAAGACGGACGAGGTCTTAAGACAGACGAAGTCCTAAGACAGAGCCCTAAGACAGACGCAGTCCTAAGATAGACGAAGTCCTAAGACAGACGGAGTCCTGAGACAGATAAAGACTTGAGACAGATAAGGATCTGAGACGGACGGAGTCCTAAGACAGGCGGAGTCCTAAGACAGGCGGAGTCCTAAGATAGGCGGAGTCCTAAGACAGACGGAGTCTCAAGACGGACTTGATTCTACATTCTCTCAGTAAACTCCTTAAGCGAGGAGAATGGGTGATGAAGTTTAGCCGTTTGCATGACCTCAACGTGTCTAATCCGGAACAATGTCTCAGGATATATTGTCTCAGGATATATTGTCTCAGAGAGTTGCTTCGGCTGAACGGCTGTGTTGTGCGCCTTGTGTTGAAAGATGGTCGAGAACTGCTACTTCACCAGAGAGGGGTCATAATGGACATAGAAAGAGTCTCGAACAAGTCAACCGTCAACTGTTTCAATAGAATGGCGAGCAAGACGAACGTCGAGGAAGTATGGCACGACTACTGGCTGTGTAAGAAGTTGGGAGGCCCCTTGGCTGGTCTCTTCGAGTGGAGACGAGCGACATCACGAGCTGAAGCCAGACGATGGGCCTCTGCATGATATAGAAGACGAGCACAGAGTCTCCGACGAGCACGAGTTCCAATACACGTGCATCATCATGAATGTCTTGAGGGTACGAGAGGTCGATGTAGTACTCGACTGTGCATCATGATGCCAGCGTGATGAAGAAGGATCCTCGGCAACTCCAAGAGCATATTGACGATGTGGTGGACTAAGGTTCTCGTGTAGTTAAACAACGCTGCGTCCGTTGGAAAGACCGTGAGATCCTTGACTGCATCGGGGCCATCCGAGATCTTAGACGCGTACGGAATGATCGATATTCTCGTCAACGATAAGCGTCAGTCGATGAACCCCGACCCGCTGGACAACAAAAGGACGTACCTGTTCATCTGGTAGTCGGCGTACGAGTACTGCGTGAAACACAAAGCCATTTTGTGGGTCAGGTCGACCGGCATCTGTGTCGTCCACGCGGGGTCCATCATGGATAGCAGAAAGGTCGTCGTTGATTCCACGGCGTTTCATTGGGCTCTGGGCGCGAGAAAGTGCATAAGGTACTACGTGGCAATGGGCCTCACCGGGCTGATAGGGGAGAAGACTTTTCTCTACGATACCGAGCACCCAGACTCCGTTGACAAGCTAGAAGCGGACATGTTCATGACGACGTTCTCGTGAATGCATGAGGAGTTTCGCATGTTCATAAACTTCTTCTTGCGTGTGGTTGAGACAGGCTTGAAGAGGGTTGCACGTCTCGGAGGCCTACACCGGGACACTGATCGAGGGCCCAATGTCGACGGACAAGTAGGCGTCGGTCGATAATATGTGCGCGCTCAGCCTATGCATTTCTTTATTTTCGATCTTGTCAGTGTCCCTCATTCTCATGCACTCCGTAGCAATCACGGTGCTGGGAGCCTTGCTGCTGGATCTGATCTTGACATATCCGTCGAGGGCTAGGTGCTCCGAAACATCGCACCACGAGCCACACCTCAACGGTGCGTTCACCAGCTCGATGCCCTTACCGGCGACGGCGTTCTTCATGCTAAGGAATGGAACTCTGGCGAAGGGTGGGAGTCATTGGGTGTTCGGGTAGTCGACCGCCTTCAGGTGCTTCTTGAGTTTCGAAGCCAGGTTTTCGGCGGCACTCAGGGCGTCTCTTCCGTACTGCATCGCCCACAAGTACTCTCACGCCCCTGAGACCGAGCTTGAGACGTCATTCGTCTCGGTTCTGTGGGCTGAACTGGGTATGAACCTCGTCGTCCCATTCTTCACATCGGTGAATTCCCCGTTGTTCATCGCATATGGCACGTTTGACAGGGATATGCACATCTTCATGATTCTGACCTCGTTCACCATGATGGTCGGGCTGTCGATTCTAGGTTGGCAGAATTTTTAGTGAGGAAATCATCGGGGACTTCATTGCAACATCTCAGACCATCTTCATGTTGATGTACCCAGGCAAGGCCATTAGCAGGTACCGACTTGCAGATCGAGCCACTGACGACGCTGCTGCTCGCGTTAGTGTTCACGGAGTTCTGCAAGAAGGAGATTCAAACATCAGTTGACTCGCCCCCAATGCTGCTGGTAGACTAAGGGCGGGAATTCAAGGATATCTCGCGCCCATGCAAGGTTCGTTCAAGCAAATGTCGGGCTACACGTCACTGCACCGCCGCAACAGCCACTTCTGGCCCGGAGCTCTATTTCTCCGACACTTTCCGGAGGAAGGCGTGTCGAACCACCTCCTTCCTGTCTGGAGCGCCTACCTTCTTGAGAGCCAACTTCCCTCCACTGCACCTTCTGCCTTCCCGTTTGTGTTGACTGATTTTTAAAGTCAAAATGACGACTTGAAGAGTGATTTGTCTAATTAGGGAAGAAACGTCTCTGGCGGAATAGCCTTCGTATAGGTGCGGATTACCCGTCAGCGTCTTTGAGACGGCGAGGGGTGCTGTTCTGGTGGGCGAGACTGGAAGATCGTCGGGTCTGCGGCTGCTGCCAAGGATGTTTGGGTGAGAGAGTACAGGAGGTACGAAGGGGTAACTAAGGTATGGCCTCTGTGAGCTTCTCCCCTGCGTCGTATGCCTATTGATAGCAGAATATCCGTCGACACATCAGAGACGGCCAGGGAAGCTGTTGTTGTAGGGTGGATGAGTTAGGTTAGGAAGGTCGTCGGCTTTGCGGTCGCCACCAATGATAGGACGAGTACGAGCGGTACGAGGAGGAAACGAAGATACAGGGCAACAAATACCGGTAAAGATCGTGACAGAGGGTGTGAGGAGCAGAGAACCTTAGATTAAATAGCCAGGAAAGATTTTATTCCATCCATTGTTGGGAATCAAACGGCCGGATATACCCCAGGGAAAAAGAACACGTTGGAAGAAGGTACTATTACCGGCAGAAAAGGGACGTCGGAAGGTGGTCGTGCCGTACTTACACCAAGCGGAGGAATTGCAGGCTCTGCCCACTAACTTCCTCCGTCCACATCTCCAATACGCAGAGGAGTCAAGTTACAATCATTGAATCTCGTACCGGCTGGGACGCACGGAAGTTAAGACCAACATGGGCACTCAGCAGTGGTTGAAGTAAGCGCCCTCTTCCACCACAGGTCAGCTGGGGCATGACCGACAAAAGAAGCGGTTCCGAGCCATCTCACGAGCCCTTTCTCCTGTTTACCTTATTAAGGCCGTCGGGACTGGCAATACTCGTTCCATATGCGCTACCTCAATCTCTCCTCCGTCGACACTGACCAACAGGTTGTCTAGTCTGAAGCCATCGAGACAGCCTTCCACCACACAGACGTCCTTCCGCCCGAGTTCCTCCATGTAAAAGTCACTTCTCCAAACCCCCAGCCGCCACTCCAATCGCCATACTGATCGCTAGAATGTTGGCCGCTAAGAAGATGGCCTCCTTCCGCCGGAAGCTGACCTCGATACCGTGATGTCACTCTAACAAGCTCCTTTCTGCCACAAATTACCTGTGGGAGGAGCTCTTTTTGACAAGTCCTCAATGGCTAGACCATTAGTTCCCAAGGAAGATGTCACTTCGACAAGACCCTCTCTAGCGTCAATTGCTCTGCGCTGGATTTCTTCTGACCGCTCGCTTCGGGAAATTTCCACTTTTAGCACCTCCTTCTGCCGCAAGTTGACGTCGTCCCAGAATTCTCACTTCGATAAGCTATTATCCTGTCAGTATGCTCTGCAGAACGAGCTGCTTTCAATCAGCTCTTCGGGTCTCCAGCATGCCAGACAGCGTCCTTCCGCCAGAAAAAGATTTGGCCGCGGAAAAGTCACCCTAGTAAGCTTTCATCTGCCAGACTTACCCGTGGAAAGAGCTTCACCGAAAACCTTTCAATCGCCAGATCGCTGGCCGTCGCGAAAAGGCTTCCTTTCGCCAGACCTCCGTGAAAGAATCCAACTTTCACCATTCCCCACCGAGAAAGGTTGACTCGCTGCGCGCCCTCCAACACCAGAACCGAGATCCAACAGCTGCCCGAGTCTCCAGCCCTCATCTTTTCCCTTCTAAGGCATCCCTTGGATCTTGAAAAAGCCTCTACCTACCGTCCATGTTCTTTGTTTGCTACTAAAACAGCAGGAAGCCTAGATTTGTTGTTGTTCCCGCGTTTCTGGCTCTTCAGCAACCGGAAGAGGGCTTGATGAACAGAAAAAAGTGCTAGATGTTTCTCTCAGTCGACGGGAAGTTGCCGGACACTTCCAGACGCTTCCACTTCGACGGCAAAGGCCAGCACTCTCAGCACTTCCTTCAGTCACTTCCAGCTTAACTCATTTGACGTGAGTGTCCCCTTGTGCCAGCCCGATTGTAAGTCTCCTTTCTTAGCCACCCCGACCGCAAGTAGTTGGACAAACAATAGAGTACCAGAAGTTTCAATACTTGAACTGACAACAGCACCATTCGGCACTTCTTCAAGCAATTCCTCTTCTGCCAATCCAAGGGCAAGCACCTCCTCCAGCCAATTCGACGGTAAATCACCTCGCTCTGCCACTTCCGGGCAAGGATCGAGTCACCCACGCGTAATGACTAGGAGAAAAGCCTTCCGCCTAATCCTGGCAAACAAGGTGCTTGTGACACGATTCTGAATGTTGCTTGAGGTTGCCGGTGAAGATCTTGATGTTCAGAAAGGCCATTCAGTGACAGGCATGAAGTATTGTCGGCTTACCTCATCCACAGTCAAGAATTGGGCGTTCCGATCCACGGTGTTATGGCCGTATCTGTTTGGCATCGTTTGTTGTCCCGAATTCCAAAATGCGTAAATCCGCTTCGAGGATCGGCCTTGTTCATCCTCCTCCCGCGCATTTTTCCTCATCCCGAGACCTGGTCACTCTATGCTACGCGTGGACGAAGCAAAAATGGCGCCTAACATTTCAGATCCCTTGAAAATCCCTGATCTATATTTACCATGCAGGAGGCTTCTCAGTGAACAAATCCCATGAGCTTGATAGAAGGCGTTGATAGAATCGTGAAAATAAGACCTGCGATGGCTTTTGGCATGTCTGAATATGCGCCTAGAATTGTGTTTATCGCTTTGTCTTCAGAGAGGCATACGCGATCAAGATGACAAAGATGCAAAGATATAACGATACAACGATATAACGATATGTACTTTGTGACGATTGACGCGTGAGGCCGGGGATGAACTGGGCTTGAGTGGTTAGATGCGCGAGCGCGGTGACACTAAGTTAAACGGTGGAATATAAGATCCAGCGACGGGAAGTAACTCGATAGCACATACAGTGTTATTCATATCCCGACCATGTCAGGTAACTTGATTCATTTCTATGACTAAGAGACTGATATTCGAGAATCTGCGAGGCGAAAACAGACGTTAGGTGCAGCTCGAGCGCGGGAAGGCAATTTAAGATTCATGGCAATTTGACACCTGTCGTGATAGCTTCAACCATCCATGGCCTTACCGCACGTCACGTAACCTCGGTTATATAATTACCGAGGCCCACTTTACTTATACCCTCTATATTAGAGCGAGCTTCGTGCCTATTTCCTATTTCTGATAGACAACCGTTCTCTTTATATACGTCGATGCCCCTACAGTGACTATACGATAATACCCCTAAGTTATTTTATTCCCTGCTTCTCAGACGATACGTGATGGAAGGAATGGACGCGTGGAGACGTTACCATCACCAGACCCGGACGAACCAGCGTGAATCCGGGGGGCTCGCGACCCGCATTCTCGACCGTGGGAGGTGCTCCACATTTCTAGTTCTCACTTCGCCGGACATGACACGGAGTATGAATCGGCGTGATTGAAATCTTCCATGATGGAGATAGGCCGTGTGAAAGATTCTGGTGCCGCACCGGGGCAACCAACGAGAATCTTTGCGCCAACGTTGACATGGTCACGGCTCCTGCGATGTAATGATGAGAATCCACCTTGAGCCGTCTATCTCTAAGGAGTCGTGACCTCAGCAATGATACACTATCAATTCGACGCAGACGCAGCTAATACTGCAACGCATATGTCTTGGTTCCACCATTGACGCCGGTTTCCAGCTGTGGCTCGGTGCCATGGTCTGGAAAGGACTATGGTCAACTCTGCACTCCCGAACAACCACATACGACCATACCCATTGGAAAACTCGGGATCCCGTCCGCTCTCCCATAGATAAGCCAATGAGGGCCGGATTAGTAGTTGGGTCGGTGACGACCAGCGAATATCTGGTGTTGTATGTTTTGCTTTTGGTCCCTTGAGTCAATTTCGTGATCCTGCTTTTTGTGGAGAGTTTGGTGATTGTGTAGTTAGGCTGATGTGATGAGCGGTGAACCTGCTGGACCGTTGAAGCAATCACGACACTGCTTGAGTCAGAGATTAAGGTGTTCGGATTCCAAGCAGGCTGTAACAGGTGGCCGGTTTCGAGACAAAGCACTAGACAGATACTGCTGCTCCTCCCAGTCTTTGCCTTCGGACAGTGTGCTCGGTTATGCCATGTATGTGGTGGTGAATGTGATTGTTTTTTTGCTGGCTGGCGCAAAGGATCGACCTTAACGGAATCAGGCGTTCAAGAAAACACCTTTCAGGTGCTTTGTCATGTCCATTGCCCTGGGTCTTGCCTGCCCAAGGTGAATGTTAGATTCTGGGCAGTCGGCAGGAAAGGTGGATCTGGAAGGCGGCCGGGGCCATAAGAACGACCCTTCCACTTACATATCACCACTTCTGAGGAATCGTAGGCTCTGTCGAACAACTTCCTCCTCCTTCCACCTCCGTATGCAGCAACAGACCACCGTTCATTGGTCTTCGTGCCAGCCGAACGACTACCCTGCTGACGTGTCGTGCTATGGCAGTCAAATATCAACACTAACACCAATGACTTTTCTCTTTCCTCTTCAATGTCAGGATGTGCTTCGGCGAAGAACAGACAGCAAATTTACGGCAGAGAGGGAAAGCAAATGGACAAACCAAACAGATAAGAATTTCCCCTCAATTATCTTCTGGCCCAAATACTCACCCCTCCTCAGCGCAGGGCAGACAGCGACTTCCCATCTCCGAGTTGCCTCTTCAGTCTGCACTATCACAATTCGTCGACCGCCACAACCATAATGATCATCATTATTCCCATGAGCCGAGAGTCGGATCTGAGCATCGCCCGACCACGCATCCCCAACGAATCCAGTGCCGTTGCTTTTCTTTAGGCGTGGAGAGAGGGTCGCGAGTGTTGGGCAATTGTTGGCCGCACCCTCACCCGCCCGGCACGAGACTCCGCCGTTGTCCGACTTGTCAATGGCTTCTCCAACAACGGCTTGGATGCTCAGGTTTCCCGATGTGGGTTCCAGTCATCCCCAATCAGTCCACCCCACGAGAATGCAGGGTCGTCTCCCTCCTTCATTGTTTCGGCTGATGCCGATATCATTCAAAAGTCCGGGGAGCTTGAAAAGAATGACCGCTGCTTCCAGGCTCCAAGCATCGAAGTTCAGGATAATCAAGGCCTTTCTGGCGTTGTTACCGGCCTTCCCTATTCTTTGCAGTAGATTGCTGAAACAGCCATAGGTGACCAGAGACGAACCCGACACCCTCACAAGCTCGGTAGAGACTACCAGTAACTGAGATGAATGCCGACCGATTTCAGGTCGTGAACTGCGGCATGCCACACAATAAGGGACATTGGTCAAGGAAAGGGCAGGCCGAGGCTCATACGAGCTCTGTGGAGGCTACCGAGATGTTGAGCAATTGTATTCATGTTGATGGTGATGTCGCGGCGGACGATAAGGGAGATAAGGGCCACTTTTAAGGGAAAGCAATTGCCAGCATGAAGTTCTGAAGGCATATGTTTGCATTCTAACGCAGATCGTGACACACTCGCAAAGGAATTGGGATCGGGAAACGAATGAACGATGCATCTTGCTCGTCAACGTAGTGGGAGTAGATGGTACTTTGCTACGCACAACGTATTTTTCCCTGAAGAGCTTGTGGTTAGCTCTTGATTCTCACATTTCGGGAATGTGCCCATCTCCGATCCGGTTTCGTGGTGTCGTCGACAAAGGTGCCTTCCTGCCACAATTTAGATCTACAACTGCGCGCGTTGACGTCTGCAGATGTCATTCCTTGTATGCATGCCATGCTGATTGAAAGGTCCAACATGCCATAGAATTATGGAGCAGACTGCATCCCAAATCGTGGTGCTGCGAGATCACAGTTGGAATCTTGACGCGATCATACGAATACACGAAACCTCCACCACCTCCTTCTCCTCCTGGTCCAGAACAACTGTGGATAGTCCCTTCTGGAGTTGCGTCTTGATTGGCCTTCTTTATTTGAACCGAACCTTTGTTTTTTGTGGCCTCAAGACACCTTGAACGCGGAAGCCAAAGCCTGGGGATCACGACATCCAGTTATATAAGACCATTGTTGATGACCGATCAAGGCCTTTTGATTGAATAAATGACTTTAATAAGTTGACGAAACAATAAACACAGAACATGTAGTACTTGGGTGGGAAGGAAAACCCTGCCGATACGGCCCATTAGAAATGATCAGCGCTTATACCCAAACAAACAAATCAAATATGAGGTTCATATTTGATTGTTTGATAAATTTGACAAATATTTGATTGATTTGACTGATAAGTTATCATAGAGTGAAGCTGAATACTAGACGAGTAAATGGTATAGTTAGTGGATGCGGCGCCGTAGGCGACGAATTTTTTGGGGCGGCTCCACTCTAATTCCGGAGGTCCGGTGTTCGAATCCGGGTCCGGGCGGCCCCTTTTTCCGTATTTTCTCGGTATATTATTGGTATATTCGGGTCCACCCTTAGATTCTAGATTTGATCAAATATATCAAATATACGGGCTAGAATATTTGATTGTTTGACTCGCTGAAATTCCTATATTTGACTGTTTGTTTGACTTATTTGTTTGATTGATTTGAATGGGTATGTGCGCTGGAAATGATGCCATTTTCCTCTATCTATCTAGCGTTGAATCTGTGAGATCTTGGCCATGCTCTTACTTCACTGTTGAAAGCTTGACTACGGTCATCGAATGTAGCTAAAGGTCGATAAGGACGCATTCTTCGTATCGGCGCTGTGACTTTCTGTCATCACTTTAGTAGGTGGCAAATGGGGACCTATCACTGGCGATCCAGGAAAACACAACAGCGTTTATGACAAGAGGGTTAATAAGAGTGATCATAAGACCATGTCACGTCTTACTGGGAAAATGTCATGTTTCAGCGCCCTGCGAGAACCAAAGACGTCAGACTTTCTTGACCAAAAGGGCAGCAGAGGCTCTATAAGAATCATCAATGCGCGATGAAAGAACTCAAAGCCCCTAGACTTGAATGTCATACCGTTCAGAGCTATACGAGAGATTCTTGACCCAGCATCAAACTAATTGAAGGTGGACTCTGAAATGAGAAACTTGATTTCTGGCCGGAACACATTCAACACCGATCTCAAGTGAGCTAGAAGTTTCACACAGAGAGGAAAACACTGCAAAGAAATGAGTTTAGAGTATGTGAGACTCCAATTTCGCCGTATTGTTGGGAAAGATTGTATCTAATCCCAATGATAAGTCAGATGGCTATAAGTGCCAAAACCGAAGCCCTGAATCACCAGACCGCTGCCTTTAGCTACCTACTTCTGCTCAATTCGAGACCGGTCGGCACTCTACTTCTGTTCTCTACTCAGCGCATTCTTCTCACAACAGTTCGGAATCTGACCAATGGTACCTCGAGATCTTTCTTTCCTCCAGCCTACCTTGACTATGTCAAACAGGAGCGCATTGCCATCATAAGGAGATGTAAACACACTCTTGATTTCAATGAGGACCTAGAGGAACGAAGATCTATTATATTATCCGTATCGGATAAAAGATTTCTTGTTATATCCCGTTCTTACGTCGATCAGGGGAACTGGTGCAGCACTCGAGTTCATTCCTTGCACCAGATGGGACCACGTTTGTCTGTGGCTACTGGAACTATTTCATATTTTCGATCGAGGCTGTCATTGGGCTGGAGAAACTTCCATTCCAATATCCTTGTTTATAAGTTCTCATTCAGTCAGTATCCTGGACGCCCCGCCACCAATCATACATCCAACTCTTCCTCTAATGGTATCTCATCATGAAGGCAATCAAAGATTCTTTGATAACGTAGCCGCGAAGATTTACTTTACCCACTATGGTTATTGGAAACCAGAGAAGACCCTCGAGCTCTCTACGATAGAAATGAACAACCAAGTGGTGATCGGCGTGTTGCTGCGTTTCCCGTCTTATGGTCACTACCTACATGACGTGAGCATCTCTAGCGCCGAATGCGCTTCAGGCACATCAAAGAGCTGTTAACAAGGGCTTACCTCTTCTTTGCATACAACGAGACCACAGCTGCATAAATAGGAGCTTTGCGCAGGAAGGCCTCGCTCAGGAAGGCCTTGCATGCCGCCCAGGTGAAAAGGGGTAAGAGTTTGGTAGTTGGCCATGTTCCGTGTGTGTCTCAGCTACCATTCTTGTACTTGGGGGATACGGGTAACGTCTACAAACTCGTCTTCAGTGAGAAACTCTGGGTTTTTGGAATCCCTTTCAGGATATCACTTATAAAAGAGCAGAAATGTCTCGAGACTGGTTGATTTATCTGCCCTGTGGGGGAGATTATTGTTCCCTCACGTTTGGCAAACTTTCGTCAGATGCACTTCTTTCCTAGCTCTGTGAAAATCGTCTTGGTTGCCCCTCTTGATGTCACATTAAGACTTCAGCCGTTGAAGGCGGTCTCCTTAGGCGCCGAGAATATGAGGAGGTGGGTTCCGTTCAAAGACGCCATTTACCGTTTCTAGAGGCTGAACCAAGGAGAATATATGATCCTGAACATGAAGATTTAAGTGCAGACTTGGGTTCTAATATGCGTTTGCAGATACATGAGTTTCAGAGAGAGGTGTTCAGGGGGAATCTCTCAATATATTAGGTTTGATACTGATGAATCTGCTACTCGGAATCAAGAGGAGGTCTTTCATCCATGGCTTGCCCGTAGCCTCGGTGTGAAACTTTTTATCACCCAACAAGTATCAAAACTTCAAGGAAAAGAGAGAAATAGAAGGGAATCATGAGATCTACTTCATGTTTTGATGAAAAGTTGTGTTTTGAGCACCAAAGCCTACAAGTCTTAGTGAGCCTGACTGCTCACCTACTTACTTTTACGATGGAATCGTATGATAGCCAGTATTTGAGGGGAAGAGTGGCATGACAAAAGCCCAGCGTTGTCAGCTGCTTCATCCAGAGGAATCATTTGATCATGTTACGTGTTGCATTTGCAGACAAACATTGAATATAATCCGGAGAGAAAATGATTTCTATCATGAAGATCACGCATCTTCTTCATCCTCTCCTCAGAGATATACATCATGAGACGAGTGGAACATATCAAGAACAAAGGATCAGAACAACCAGTAATCGGCACGATCATACAATATTCACCATGGAAAACAGACACGAATGCAGAGCGGGAAACAGAATGTTTTGAATTAATGCCGCCCCTGCGGCCCAAGAAAGTTGCTGGTGAAGATGGTGGCGATGATGATGTTACTGGTGGTGGTGCTGATGCTGATGCTGTTGTTGTTGCTGCTGCTGCTGGGGGGAAGCCCTCTCCTCCGGCGACATGTCCTTGCCAGTGGCCTCTATCTCGAGAACGCGGGTAACGACGGCAGTTGCCAAGACACGACAGCCCTGAAACGTCATGTTCGTGCTACCCTTTGCCCAATCGGGGATGGGGAGGTCGGATAGCTCCCGACATAGTCTGACCCAATGATCGGTCAGGTCTTCTTCCTCTTCCTCCTCTTCAGTCTCGGGAAGCCCCGTCGCGCCGTCCTCTATCTCCTCATCCTCGTTCTCTGACGCGCCGAGATTCAGAGCGGCGGTGTCCTCCGCGAGCTCGGAAAACAGGTCATTCTCCGGCCAGTTAAATTGGGGGGAGTGGATGCGTGGGGAGCGGACGCGGGGGGAGGGGACGGGGGAAGCGTCAAAGGGGTTGGGGTCAGGGAAGGGCTCCAGGGCCTGGGCGCTGATGTTGTCGCGGGCTTCCTCAGAAGGGACAGCGCGTGGCTCCTCCACATTCTCCTCTGCGAGGGGAGTTGTGGTGGCGGCGGTGGCGGCGGCGGCGGCGGGAATTGCTGCTGCAGCAGCTTGGAGGTCTGTAGTACATCTCATGTCAGAATCAAAGCGAGAGGGGATTGTGACTGAAGAAGCTTTGTGAAAGAAATCAACTTACTCTTGCGAGCGGTGGTGACGTCCCTAACGACTGGGACAGGGAACGCGCGGGCAGACTTGTGACGGAGCCTCATGGCCAGGCGCACGGCGGCGATGACGGCGTTGGGGGAGTGGCCGGAGCCCGGGGCAGATCTCGGATTGCATAACCCGGAAAGGTACTTGAGACTCTGCGTCGACTTGGCAATGTTGGCCCCGAAGAGCAGAAAGAAAACGGGTTTGGTGAGCCCCAGAGACAAACACGCCCGGTTCAGACGGATCAAGGCGTCACCGGTCACTTCGTCGATGTCCGGTTCATATATGAGGCCCAGGGCCTGGTCCAGCTGGTCAGGGGGGATGGCTTCTTGAATCAAGCGAGACCAGTCGGCCTCCTCGGTCTCGGTCTCGTCCGCATCGCGGGTCTCGGACCACCACTGTCGGCACAGGGTATCCCATTTCTCGGGGATCTGGGCGCGTCCGGGGTCGGCTTGATGAAGAACGCAGAGAACACGAAACTCGGCGAGAAGAATGGCGGCGGACATTGTCTCAGTGAGTGAGAGTGAGAGAAGTAGAGAAAAGAACGGCTACTACAGACACAGCAACGCAAGACTAAGAGAGAGAGAGGGAGAGGGACGCAAAGAGGCAAATGGTGCGTGTGCGTGTGCGTGTGTTTCTGACGGCCGAGAGAAGAAAAGAAGAGAAGTCTTCTGGGGCATTAGAGAAAGTCAGACTTCTTATACAGATCTACGTGGCGTCTACAATGCTCAACTCGAATGGGAGGAAGAGGCGCGAGGACTTGCCAGATCTTACAAGAGGTACTTCACGATCAGTAACTTACATTAAATCGGGAAGCACAGTTCGGACCAAAAAGGGGAAGACTTCTGGACTAAGACAGAACGGGATTCAGTCATACGTCAGACAGGTATGTCTTGAAACGGACGGGAAGGAGCTTATCAGACAGAGAGAAAGACACATCGACGCGGGTGGGAAGAACGTTCTGTCTCCAGACAGATGTAGATGGCAAGGACGTCTTATCCCAGGTAGATAGATGCCGATGGCAAGAACATTTTGTCTTCAGACAGATCTAGAAGGGAAGGACGTCTTGTCTTCGGACAGATGTAGGTGGGAAAAACTTTCTGTCTTGGGACAGCTACAGATTGGAAAGATGTCTTGTCTTCGGACAGCCCAGATTCACATCAAGACGGGAGGTCAAACCAGACGGACAGAAAGAGACATATCAGGCATGGCATCTCAGGACATGATGGGTATGTCTTGAGGCAGAATGAAGGTCCTTTGCAGATATACTCTCTGGCATGTGGTCTCCTTGTTGGAAAGACGGGGACTGAGATGGAAACAGACTGACAAAGTGCGCAATTGATGACAGGAATCCATGGCCCCCGGTGCTAGGTGCTTGGACAGGCGTCTCAATACTGCCAGACATGACTAGAGGAAGCTGCTTGGACAGGAAGATAAGGCGAGGGAGCTGTCTCCCAGTCCACCTCGGAGAAAGTCGTGGAAACTACCTGGCATTCACTTATCCTGGCAAGTTGAACTAAAATGAAAGGATAATGATGTTGTAAGCAGAAGCATTCCGAGAACGTACCAGCCTCTGTGAGTTTGGTACAATAGGGAAGAATGGCAGTCAGGATCTGGACTCGGGAAGTGACTGGAAAATGGCAAGGGGATTAAAATTGCGGCTGAGCAGATTTTTGGCAGGCTCCGGGATGGAATGACAGGCTTGGACTTCGAGGCAAGTCCAGTACCAGGACACGAGACCTGATCTTCCATGCGTTTCTGGAATACGTAGTTCCGAGTACTGGCTTTTCCATTATTCATGGAAGGTTAAATACGTGGAGCTTTCCACACGTGAATCGAGGACCAATTGGACCGGAAGCACGGATGTGGAACTCACAGCTTCTTTCCTCCGTAGAACATATGTCCTTTCTTCACTGATAGCTACCTTACCTTGACAGGTACGTTAGGTATCTACGTACTTGACCTCAGACGGCGTGACAAGATCACTTGAGGCGGTCACATGCAGGGCGCAGCATAATTCATCGTCCAGGAGGTGGGCACGGGTCTGTCTCCTTCCTCGCCTCGCCTCAATTTTCTTCCCTGTCATAATCACTCGTACCCGACGTGAGGTAAGGTACGTTCCCCACCTCTCATGCTTTCCTGCGCTTTCCATTGATGTCGTCACCTTTTGTATTTTGACTCCTACCTCCTACATGATAAGACACTTCCTTCTTCTCTCCGGGCACCATTCTTGTTCAGACAAGTCCTTGCCGCTACTTCTTTCCAATTTGTCTTCCTTCCGTAAGGTACTTCCAAGAGGTCGCGGAACCAGATATGCCGACTCCCTCTTCTGCAATGAGGTGGAACGACCTGGAACTGCTGTCCATCTGAGCTTTTCTCCTTCTCCATCTGTCTCTTGCCCTTCACGTAACCCAGAGCAGATTGCAACTCGTCCATGCCCTACTTGAAAGACTTCGTTCGTTCAACAGTACACCCAAACGTTATCGTGCAGACTCGCCATTCAATACCATTCTCTCCACTTTCTCTTACATCGCCTGCCCGCCGCTGCGCAAACGAGACAAGCACAAACATCACACACCTTCGCCCAGCATCACCCAACCGCCACCGATCGCAAGTAGCGTGGCCAGCACTGCACTTCGCAGGAATATACGCATCATGACTGGTCAAGACGGTAGGTATCTCTTATTCCCCCTTGCCCACTTGACGCGTTCCCTACCTTTGCATTCTTCTTTCCCGCTCGCTCCTCTGATCCTACAGCCAGCAGCCCCGGGGATCACCGTGGCTAACGTTATTGCAGGATGTACAGACAATCTTTCTCAGTTATCAATATCCTGCCGAAGAAGAACTCGTTCGCCCGATGATACCAACCATAATCCCCGTCCGTCCAAGACAGTCAAGATGAACTGCAGTTCTGATACCCAGACCTGTCTCTTCGAATCTGCGAACCAGCCTTACGCCAGCGACTCCAGCCCCGACCCTGGCCCCCACACCCCGCCGGACACCACCACCATGATTGCCACCCTGTGCAGCAACATTCTCTCACTCGAGACTGACGAGATCATGTCGGCATCACCAAAGAACGCCAGCAACGTCGAGATTGCCCTTATCATGATAGTCAACTCAGCTCGTCAGCTGCTCATGGCACTTGAGGAGGAAAAGGGAGACGGTCTCTCTGCCAGTGATTGACGTCGTGTCAGAAGGACACTGCCCTCATATCACTTTTCTCTGGAACTAGTACTCAGAGTTGCGGGAGCCGGGACACGAGAATGATTACGGGCGGAAGACTTTAAACCACGCATTTGGGTTTAATACATCTGTTCTGGTGCACCGTGTTGTCTGGAGAAGCAAACAGCAAGGCGTGTAGCTCTGGTTGGCAGGCCGTAACATCGTTATACTGTATCTTGGACGAGTACGTAGGACAAACAACTTTTCGCAAGATGACGTTGGTTTGACCCATTCTCGAGACCATGACTCCTTTGCTTGATGTTTCCGTACATCCATTGGCGGACATCGCAGACAGATCGTCAGCTTCAGACAGTACTCAACGGCTGTAATGACTCAATCGCCAGACTATCATCCAAGACCAATTTTATGTGGCTGCGATGTTTTGCCATCAACGTTGAGCTTTCCCAGGACCCATCCCAGAATGCTTGAGACAGGACTGCCGAGTCGGGCGCTACAACCAGCCTGCGACGCAGCGCTGATTGATGGTATCCATGTGCAAAAAGACGATGAAGTTTGAGGTTGAAGCTGTTGAAAGAGTCGTGGTGTCTTTCGATCACCCAAGCAAAGTGTGTGTCGCGGCAGCATCTCAAGCGTCAGTGGCTAGTTCTCATTTTGCGTCTAGTGCATTGGAGTGTGAGTAGTGGGACTCGACGCACAGACACTTGAGTTTTGCGTCTAAGTGCATAATCACGTTGCAGTGTGCAACATGATTATACACCTATCCGATAGATATATATTGCTTTGGTCGGTATACTTCGCATTGGGCATAAGATTCACGGGTTGGCTGCCCGAGCTTGGGCAGCCTATGACTCAGCAACTTGAGCAACCAAATCTGCCATGTCACTGCCCACCTTTGATTCGACCCAAGGCAGTGCGAGAGTGGGCCACAACCTTGCATCTAGCTCAGCTAGCTTCAGCCACCTTAACCTTGAAATGACCTCCCACACCTCCCTCCCCTCCGAACTCCGAATGGCACTCGCTCAGAGCAAGATGGTCGCCACCATTGCGATTGAATGAGGCGGGCAAAACAAACAGCCCGCACACAATATGCCACCCAAAAGAACAGCGACAAGTCGGGAGCGTGTGCGTGCTCGTCTTCTAATCTTTTGAGCCCTGCTTGTCTTCTTTCGCAGCTGTGTAAGGTTTTGCAAGGCCTGAATGTACATTTCGCTCGTCTCTCTCGCGCGGTGGCGGACCTGAATCATGATCCAGCCAATTGCAACATCTGCATCCATCACTCTCACCCATCCTGACCCTTGAACGATCAATTCCCAAGTCCACCAAGACCACAATTTCTCTCCGTCACCTCAACCCAGACGTGCTTGTGGAAGACGCTGCTCGGTTCGATTCAAAGGAGCAGCCAAAATGTGGCTTGTCCCGCCGTTGGGCTGGGACCATCTTCCTCCGAATTGAAGAATGGGTGCAGCAGTCAGCAGACTCGTGGGGGGTTTTTACAGGCTACAAGCTCAAAGACATAATGACCATCATTTCGTATGTCGCAAGGCGTGGGTGCGAGGTGGAGATGCGAGAGACGAAATGAATGGAAAATGAGCCTGGTCCTGGGGCTGGGACTGGTGGGCGCCGAGGTGCACCCGACGTGGAGGCTGCAGCAGGATAGTGGCTGCGGCGCTTGCTTCCCTCACTTTTCGTTGCCTGTGTTGGGTAAAGTACGTACCCTCACAGATGCCGAAGTCTGAGTGCCCGTCGCTCAATGAAATCAAAAATATCTAGTTTTTTGGGCACGCCGGCCCGGAACCACTTACAGAGTCGTGTGGCTTGTATTCTCCGGCAACGCCGCCACTATCAAGCCACCTACCAGACTTTTATACAAGCGAAAAGTGTCCAACTCACACTGGTGACTTCCACTGCTTTGAGTGACATGGGAGCCTACCTTGTTGAGAACTCTCCATCATCGAGCATACCAACATTTTGGTATGAGTGGAGACTTGAAAGGTGCTGGTAGTGACACGACAAAGTTACCAGCTCGACATGCAGCAAAGCTTAGCCCACAGGCTTAGGGCAGTTAGCCTCACTTCGAGGCCATGAGAATTGCGATAACCACATTTTTTTAGATGGATGCTTGTGATGCACAGCAAGATAGGGATGGGATGTCAAAGTCCACGGATGGTACCGGCGACGCTGTTCGTGGAAGGTGTTGCGCAGCAAATAAAATGGCTTGGATGGACGAGGCGGGATATTTCAGAGAGGAATGTGAATGCAGCCAGCAAATGAACTTTCGATGCAGGTGCTTCCCCTGGATCATTGGCAGGAGACGTCAAAGGTGGGCGGCATGGCACGGTCCTCGTATGTGCTGCTGGCATCTTTTCCCAACAGCATCCTGGGACCTGACAGCAGCAGACTGAATAGCAGCAATAATGCTGTTACGTCGTGCAAGCAATCCAACTTTTCCCACCTTCGGCGATGGTGCTGCCAGCACTTGACACGAGCATTTCCAATCTTAGTATCGGCAGACTTGACGGAAGCAACGGTGTTGAATAGGGCAAACCTTGAAATTGTCCTACTTGCGACGGCGTTGCTCCTGGTGTCGATCTGACAGCAGCGCATGTACGTACTAACCGCAGCTTTGGTGCTCCAGGGAATCCCCTCAGGCACATCACCAGTTTGCAGGCAATGGCAGCTATGTCGCCTCCTCGCCATCCATCCTTCCTTCCTTGTCACCCTCTTACCTTCCCTTCCTCTTACTTTCCCTCTCATTAGTTTTCCCCTTTTCTCACCTTCCCTTTTGCCTTTCCTCTCTCAACCTCGTTCCCTTTTGCTTTCCCCCCTTTTTACCTCCCTCTTTCTTCTTTTAATTCTCTTCTCTTTCCTTTCTTCCCTTTTACTTTCCCTTCTTTCTTACCTTCCCTCTTTCTCACCTTCCCTCTATTTCGGCTTACCTCTTTCTCGTCTACCCCTTCTTCCGATCTCTCCATTCATCCTGTCGGATTGCAAGTCCAGTTCGACCCAGAGTCAAGAGCAACCCTCAACCAGACCCCCAATTGTACCTCGAATTTACGGTTAGAATCCCCATTCACACCAAGACCCAGAGGCAGTCGATAGACAGCAATTGACCCTTCGTCACCCAAAGAACCGGACGGTTTGAACCGTCTACCCTGTGATAGGGATACCATCCCTCTTCAAGGTATTTTCCCATCATCCTCGATCCCTTGACGGGCCGTTTCCCTTCCGCCTTTCTTCCATTCTTTGAGGCTTCATCTTATTCTTCGTCGTCGGATCTGGACCTTTCAACTTTAACTTCTCCTCTCCAGACACCAACTGATCATCACGTAGCTCCGCGGGATGCAAACTCAAAACCGCAATGGGGTCATGACTCCATTGCGAGCGAATGCCCCGTTACTCCAGCCCCCGAAACGCGAAGCGAGGTCGAGCTGTCATATGCCAACGCCCGGCGCGAATTAGACGACATTTTTAGGGAAAAGATGATGTACTTTGAGGGTAGGGAGTCGGAGCAAAATTGGTTGAAGCGCGAAGAGAGCATGACAAAGTTGCGCAGGTTGATTGCCGGCAATCGCTAGAGCTACGACTACACAAGATAGATATCTGCGGTGACGGCACGACATCAGCTGTCTCCTTGGACTCCTCAAGCAGGCGGATCGCATCTCGGAAAGACTGCGTCGTGAAATTATTACTGACTGCATCCTTATCACGGCTAGTTTCGAGATCGCCAAGAACAAGGCGCTGGAGGTGAGCATCTATTCAACACAAATACTTGGATGATGGATCAGACGGGTGAATGGTTCCTCGACGGCTTCAAACTCGAGAACCAAGCAGCTGCCCAATAGCGCTCTTGCTTCCTTCAACCGCTGTGAGCATGAACTCAATACCATTGAGAAGATTAATGAAGTGCTCAGGGAGAGCCGGGAAGACCTTGAGGTGCGTTTGTTTCGCGGAGCACAGAACCACCGCAACCAGCCCATCACATTTCGCAGCCTCTCCAACCTACAAGCTCTGGAACACCTTTCCAAGGCTCTTATCTCGAAGGTTTGCAGATTGCTAATTGATCATAGCTTCCACTAATAAAAGTGGAATACTGCACGTTATTGTATACGCTGCATGCTTGCGGAGATGTCGCCGCCGGCCGAGACGTAATCGCCTATGGGGTCGCTTGGGCAGTCACGACGCTGTGGGCTGTAAGAGACAGGGCGTTCGATCGCTGCGCTGCTTTTATGCGCTTCCCATCGACACGGGGGTAATGAAGCCTTTCCCCTTCAACGGGGGGAACGGAGCACTTCCCTTCAACCGGGCGGGGGGTCAGAAGTAAATATCGCATCTCAGCCCCCGAGCCCTCCACTCACATGATTTGTCGGCGCAAGCCCTTCAGAAAGTCTTGCATCATGCTGACCCTGTGGCGCCGCAGACGATAAACGGCTCTGGCCGATACGCCCCAAGCCTTGACTTGAAAGGCTCCGAAGCATCCCTTCAAGGGCAGAGGGCGTTCAGCTAGCCGTTGAGGCATCTCTGCTCCTTCTCCCAAAATTCTATCGCCAATCAAACGAACGTACGATGACAGCCCCCTTCTTCCTCAAAAGAAGAAGAAGAAACTAAGGAGATCGCAGGCAGCCGTGCATGACAGCCTACCTAGCAACAGATTGCTGGACAATATGAGCTTTTCAATCATAGCACCCGAGCCACTCGCCGCGCTAGGGCCTGACCTCTCGCCAATTTCTCCGGACTCCGGAGACTCTGAAGATTCAGAGCCGTCCGAACAAGGCGCTCAACCCGCGACCATGGCGGTTTCTTCCTTTTCCTTATCCGCGGCGATTGAGATCTTCACAGTTCAATGGCAGAACGAAAGTGTATTTCCCAGGCACCTGATACTTATTCCCATTGACGATGTGTCAGTATGTCCGTCGCCAGTATTCCTCCAACTTCCAACGTGTTCCTAACTACCCATAGGCGCATATGAGGGGAATATTCGGATAGATGTGACCACGTGTTGACGCCATCTAAAGGTTGAAGGAATACCGACACTCGTCTCAATCTCGAACCGGCCCCCGCCTTATCCATCCACCCGTATCCTCTCACTGATGTCGAACGAGTCATCCATCAAGTCAGGTTCGCCAAATCATCTCCAGCCTCAACATTTTCAGAATCAATCAAAGGGTACACCCAAGCATCCACAGAACCCACTACGGCAGGAACCACAGGTCTCCGAGAACTCGAGCCCTCGAGGACGTCAAAGTCTGTCAGACTTCAAAGTTGTTGAAGAACAACACCCGAGCATCCCGAAGCATTTATACAACACAGCCAAGTCTCTGCGCAGTACTTGTTGCCACTACTCAACCACATGGCGCACCGGTCGGTTCACCAGATGAGAGAACTCATTGCCAGTCTCCTCATGCTCGCGCCCGGTCAATTCCCCAGCGGCTTGATTATAAACCTCCTCTGCGGACACATAAGAAGCGACAAAGCGAGTGCCATCGGCATCCTCGTGGTGGCCTGCGAATGAGCCTCTGGGAACAAGACACCCAACTGGCTTCTTCGTGGAGTCAAGCGCAAGTCGAGTCTTCTTCTAGTCAACGATAACGATCGGCATTGAGTCCTGTACCGCTATCAGTCTTAGATCCAGTCTCCTCACTTCTAAGACTTTCTCGACAAAGACCTGACAGTGTGCCTCTCATCAAAGGCTACGTCCTGTCCTACCCTCAGTGGTTGCGTAAGCTCAAAACGATGCAGCCCGTCGCTGCCATCAAGGTAAGTCCTTGCCTGTCTGTCTCCTTGAGTATTGGTCCTTGGTTTTCGGGTCTTTATTTTTCATTCTCTGAATAATTACGAATCATCTAACGTATAACATGACAACAGAGTCCCATACAGCCGAACAATCTTGACTATGCTGTTGAGATCATCGCTGCCGCTGCCACGCTCTCTCAAAGCCATATATGAAATCCGTTGAACGACGTCTCCTTTCCCGAAACTTTTCATGCGATTCTTTGCAGAAAGGGTTCGGCGCTTCCCTGTGAGGGGGCGGGATAGCGAGAGAGAGAGAGAGCCTCAATCTTAGCCTCAGTCGACACCGTAATCCCGCGAAGTAGCCGGCTATCACGCTTTCACAGCCCAGCATACCACGAGGCATTCAGTCACCGATGCTACTTCGACCCCAATCTCGTAAAGAACCTTAACAATTGGCGACTTTATTGCTGAGAAAGTACGGCACTTTGCCTGACGCGCGAGGGTGGCGAGCTGAGATGCAGTGAGGGCACAGCACACATTTCTGTAATTGACACACGAGGCTGGTCAAAAGGCTCAAGGAGCCAAGAGGAGCCAAGAAGAAATACTTTAATGCTCGGATCAGGGTAAGCGTTTATCGGAGCTTGGAGGAAGTTCGTGCTGCGACGCAATCCAGTCCAGTAATGGAGGCTGGCGAGAG
This sequence comes from Colletotrichum lupini, assembly GCF_023278565.1. Taxonomy (NCBI): domain Eukaryota; kingdom Fungi; phylum Ascomycota; class Sordariomycetes; order Glomerellales; family Glomerellaceae; genus Colletotrichum; species Colletotrichum lupini. The sequence continues at coordinate 445,189 of NC_064674.1, read as the reverse complement.
AGACGTCGCCATTCCCCCAGGCGTCAACGCCGACATGTTCAATAACTTGAGAGGTCACCCCGGTCGGTAGCCAATACAGCGTCAATCCTTCCTCAGGTAACTTCCTATCAAAGCATCTTAGCGAAGGGGGCAGATGAAGACAAGGAAGCGCGATCGATGGCCCAGGATGCATACAGCTTGTGCATCGCAGGCATCTTGATCCTTCAACGTGGAGCTGCGCGCTTTGACGAATCCGGATGTGACGCGCAGTAATTGACGGAAAGTTCGTCATGGGATGTTTTTCGCACGAGATCATGAACCACAATCACGAATTACGAACTGCAGGCGCTTGGAACCATGTTGTCTCGTGGACAAGATGTGCAATCAGCGGGCGAGCAACTGGCAGAAGTCATGCGCCTAGGAGCAATGATCAAGAACTATTCAGCAAGGATATGGAGTTGCTCGAATAGAACAAGGGAGGTTAGTGAGATTGTGATAAGTGGTTCTCTTCAATTAGCAAGGTACATTTTGGTCTCAAGTCTGGCCGCTCATGTTGTGTTGGAAAGGCCGTGCTGCGATTCGCTTTGTTTTCAGACTGGCATATTGACCACGGTACAGGATGGATGGGCCCTGAGGTCCATTGCCGCGCAGAATCTTGAGCTATATGTCCCTATCTTATGATAGTTACAAGTCATTTTCAAGCCACGTATGTACTTTGATTCGTTTCACACACCAGTGTCCTATATATTGACTCAAAGTTTACCATGTTGGAGGGTCACAGTACGCAGCAGCAGTGGGTTGAAGAGGACACTTGACAGCAGCAATGTTGCTGTTGACTCTGCTGTTTTTAAGCACATGAATGCTGCTGTCTGATGCTGCTGTCAAGTAGCAGAAGTGGTGCTGCTGAATGGTTGACGTGCTGCTGTGGAATCCACTTGACCGCAATATTTCTCCTGTCTTAAGACAAAGAACAAAATTGAGATAAGATAGAGATGACGTAGAGATAAGAGAGATAAGATGGACAGGAGTTTCACGGAACTCGAACTCAATCAAGAAGTGCCGGTGACATGTACCCTTTGACACCATCCCCCCCGGTTTTGCCGGGCTACCTAAGGTGCGCTGTGAACGACAACTCCAGGCAATGACATCTCACAATACCTTCATACGCCTTAATACGACCAACTCCATCTCCATTCCTTGCTTCCAAAACTACGAAAGTCTATCGGCAAAATCCGTCTTGCCTCCATCCTAATAATCGCCATACACAAGCTGGATGCTGTCAAGTAGTTTGATTGTCACTTCATACAATCGCCCTTCCCAATCGTCTATTTCATCAGCTGCATCGACACCATTCCCAGCCAAAGGCCCACCTATGGGTCCAGTAGCCAAGAGATCTTCGAGCTTGCTCTTGGTCGTCAATAAGTCTTCCATCTCCCGCCTGGTGATGCGCTCCTGCAACTGATCCCACGCCTCAGTCATGACATGAGATCCTCGGCAGAGAACTCGCGCACGCGATACTTCGGCCAGTGCAAGTTCCAACTCCTTCTTGATCACCGCGGTGTTGCTGCTGTCGAAGTTGGCTGCATCTTCGTCCATGTCTATGGAGTAGTGATCCTTGACGAACCGCTCCGCAATGTATGGCTTCTGCTCCAGCAATTGTTTCCATGCGCACGTGTTTCGAAGCGCGTGGGCCGCTGCCTTCAACGTCTCGCTGATTGTCAAGATTCTTACTACTTCATGCCGCGCCCTCAGCGCCTCCTCCACCACCTCCAGTATCGCGCGCGCTCTTGCCATTGCCGAAGCTACGGCTCGTGCCTGTATCGCCGGACCTCGCCACCACATCCACCCAGCCCCCTGGCGCATCGCTTTGGCAGACGGAGCCTTTCTGATTCTGGACGCCATGTCGGCGTACCAGCGCTGCTCCCGCGGCAACCGTTGCCGGAAATGCTTCTGCAGCGCGGCATCGACCTTGCCGAGGGCATCCTTGGCTGGCATATCAGAAGCAGTTGTCAATACGCCGTGCGATGGATCGCTCGTAATAACATTCGTCACGGCATCTGCCGTGCTGCTGATGCCCAACGAGAAGCTTGGAAAGTTGGTGTTGACGAGAGCGAAAGGCGACGTCGCCTGCTGGTACTGTGTTGCATTCATGGTAGCGCCTGCCTTGTTCTTGCCCTTTAGACCAGCCACATCGCAAAGAATGCTGTACGAAGTGGACGCCATACCGGCACCGATGGGCAGCACGCCTGCCATGATGCCGAGGGAGACACATGGGTGAGCCGATACAAATGTCGCAATTGCCGCTACAGCCAAGACCAAACCGATGACAAGTGTGCCTTGCCAGTGCAAGAACACGACGCGGTACACAATGAAGACGAAGATACGCCGTGTTAGGCCAGGCTGTCGCTGATCTAGAGCCTGACGTGGCATCTGAGCTGGGTCTGGTGTCGAGACTTTTGGAGCTTGCAGCAAGACCTGATGTTGCGGGCCATTGCTAGGATGGGATGGGCGACTTCGTTCTTTTTGTCGCTCTCGGCGTCGGGAGGGTGATGATGATGATGACGAGGTTGGGGCCGCAGTTGCAGCGATGGATGGTGATGAGGTGACGGCTGGAGCTGCAACTGGAGCTGAATAGGAAAAGAAAGGAGTGGAAGAGGACGATGATGATGTAGCGGCTGGAGCTCTCGCTGCAGTTGATACGGGGGAGGAGGTGGAAGAGGAGGCGGACGATGACGATGCGGCGACTGAACCTGCAGCTACGGAAGCTGCTGAGGCTGTTTCTGACGCTTCCGCTTCTTTTTTCGCTTTCAAGGCCCTCAACAAACTTCTGGCGGACGACAGAGTTTCGCGTGTGACGTGTTGTTCGTCGACCGCGGCGGGTGTGGGGTGTCTATTCGGTGGCATTTTCTCGAGCGAACGTTTGCGTAAAAGGGGTCATCTGACAGGAGGTTTATACAGGTGACTTGAATTCCCAGCGAGTCATTCTGTTTATATCTCCGCGACGTAGGAATGACACGATATCACACATCAGAGACCCAGGAAAGGAGAAGCTGGGGAAGCCGAAAGACGATGAAGCTGGACTGTGATAGATGAGGCTGGAAAATATTGCGTTGCGAGAGACAAAGGACTGATACGGGCGATCAGTTCCGTCGTCTTCTCGTGGCCTGTCTCAGGCAGATGAGTCAAAGGGCCAGAAGAAGCTAGAGATATCATGACGCAGAACATAAAGGGACAAAAGTTGGGCAATAACTTTCCAGTTCGCTCACATTCTTGTCTTGACAGACAAGGCGGATGAAACAACATCTTCAACAAAGGCTGGCAACTTCTGGACAAGCAGAGAGTGCATCATGAATCCAACGAGAAGCACCCAGCAAAACAGGACGAACATCCGAGCAGAAAGTATCCATTTCCAAAGAGACCGTCGTCAGTTCTCGCAACCTCCAAGTCAGATTCACAGACTATATCAAGATACTACGGACCGCATCTCCGCCCTACTCTCTGAGGCTGTCTGAGATCTCAGTTTAACATATTTCACCATGGCATCAACAGCTCATCGATATTCTGGCTTCTTGACCCTGTTGATGAGCGTTGTCGGTGTGGGATGCATGCTCTATGGCGGGATGGGGCTGTATGCGTACAAATCCAACTCACCATACAAGACGACGATTATTCAAACGCCAAAGCAACACAGTAGGTAGGTACGGGTACTCCTGAAGATGACGAACTGACCTTTTCTCTTCTGTCAACAGGCGTCGATATGCAGCTCTGCATACTCCACCACCGCGTGCAGGCACAGACCATGTCAAACGAAGTCCAGACACTGTACGAGTTCCTGGGCAGCGATAACCCGGCGTCGTCAAAGACTGCTGAGGCTGTCGAGCTGGACTTGTGGCGGGCGTGGGATCGGCACGTGGCTGGGGCGCGAAAGGAAGAGAAAAAGGGTGGCAGGAAGATACACGAGTTGGACGAGGAGAGATCTCTGTTTCTTGCCGTCGTGGACGTGCTGATGACGCGAAAGGAGATGCGAAAGTACTACGACAAGGTGATCCTGTTGCCTCTGACGAGCGCGGTAGATCGAGAGCCCGTGCTGAGGAGTCTCTGCGGGAAGCACTGGCTGGCGATGCAGTGATACCAGTGGGCCGGTGTCTCCCTGGATCCAGGATGAAGGCTGGGCGAAGCAGACAGAATTTGGCAAGTGAAAGGGGGCGGTGGCAGACACGGGAAGCGGCATGTGAAGCGTCATATTGGCTGGCATTCCTTTCGTGAAGCGGACATGCCGATAGATCGTGGCCTCAAACGCTGATGATCAGGGTCTCGGGATGAGGGCATCCTGGACTGGCCTCTTGGACCGTGGACACGACGGTCGAGAAGTAGGTAGATCTAGCACAAGATATATACTCACACAGCCACATACGTCCTCTCTCTTTCCTTTCCATCGACCACTCAGTCTCTCTTTTCATCGATCTGGGCCTTTCTCGCCATGGCGGTCAACTGGGTATGGCGAGCCCGTCAGCTCCAGCGTTTCGCTGCCCAAGATCCGCCCCATGAGTATGCCAATTGCATCACGAAAGCCCACCTACGCCGGGCTAAGCTGCTTGCTCCCGACCCGACGGAAATGGATCCGGATGAGCCAATGTGGCCTGAGAAATGGGGACTGCTGCCACAATCGCTACCATCCTTTTTGACACGAGGGGAGTGGGTGTCACTACCAGAGTATCCTGCTGTATGCCGCTTCATTCAGTCTGCCTTGACTCTTGTGCCCTGATAATACTGATAGAAGTCGTTCCGCTGACAAAGATTGTGAACAAACAGGACGGAGAAGAAGGGGAAGAAGAAGAGGTGCCGATGCCTAAAGAGGTCTCGAAAGATCCCAAAGAGGCCTTGAAGGATCCCAAAGAGTCTGGAAAGAAGGCTGCCGCCGCCATTACCACGAAGCCTATAGCGAACTCTACGACGAAGCCCAAGACGCAGTCTACGCCGCAGTCCACGACGCAGCCCCCGATGAGACCCCCGACGAAGCCCCCAATGGAGCCCAGAACGCGGCCCAAAACGCGGCCGATGCAGCCTTCAACAGAACGAAGTGGCTTGAACAAACCCCAAGCAAAGCACGACGAGCCTAGATTGTCGACGAGAACACAGGTCCAGGCTGAGGGCCAGGTCCAAGTCCAGGGTCACCGTCAAACGATCGCGCAGGAGCCAGGGTGCCCTCTGCTTCCCTCTCTTCTTCCGTCCATACTTCCTTACTCCCCTCTTCTTTCCCCTAGTCCCGCTACTACTGCCCCTCCTCCTCCTCCACCACCCCCTACTTCCGTTACTCCGTCTACTTCTTTGCCATTAGGTATCCGGGTATCGGGAGCATGGCCCGAGGGAGAGGAAAGCAGAGAGGCCAATATCGATACCGCTAGCTCGTCACGGGACCGAGAACAGCCAAAGTACCTTGTCATCGAAGAGGACCAAGAACAACCACCGCCTGGTACGCGTGGTTTCACATGGGACGAGATGAAGGAGTGTTTGGAGTACTTGAAGCACGAGCGGCGTAAACGCTAGATTTTCCCGGTTCTTTGGTGCTGGGACTGGGGCTGTGAGCTGTGGGAGAGCGGGCGGGACGCGCATAGTGGCCGTTTTTTGTTTGTCATTTCTTCACTTTATGTTACTGATCGATCTTGTGCGGTTGTCGGCGGTGACAATGCTGGACGAAGTACCAGCCGCGGGGAAAGACACGGCTTCCATGACGGCGTCGGCAGGCTTGCCGACAGACTTAACAGCAGCGACAGCGTTAGACGAGTTGTCCATCGAGGGAGAAGACGTGGTCTCAATGACAGTACTGGGGAGGTTGTCGGTAGGGTAGGGGGATTGTTGGACGCAAGGGAATTTTTGTCATTCCTCATTTTTTGTTATTGATGAATAGGACGGAGATGAGAGCATCGGGATGCATACAGATGTGGAGCACCATAGACTGGGACGGGAACAGAATTAACAAATTGTCAATGCGAAACATAGCATCCATGCGAGGAAGCACGAACAGAATGAGTCCATCGGCTTTATGGCTGCCCCTTTCCAATTGCACAATTGGAGTGGACAACTGACTTGCGCTGGAGAGGAGCCCGACACTGTGCTTGCATGAGATGAGGACATGGTGATGGCGTCGAAAAGGTACAAGAGAATGTACATCGCATCTGCCCCGTCCAGCCCCGTCGTGCCCCGGCTCAGCTGGTGGCAGGTGGGACACGACAGGTCCAGAGGGCGGCAAGTAGTAGGGCTCCGGGCGTTTGGAGTCCGCCCAGGCGCCGTCGAACGGTCCGGTAGCAGAGACATCTGCACAACACTACCTCTGGGCATTTGAGTGGCAGGAAACAATAGCGTTCATTTGAGTGCCTGATGCCGTCGACGTGGGCCATCTCTTGTCACCCGAGCGATGGATTTCTCAAGTTGTAATTGAACTGCTTGAACTCCGTCTGCTCTCTCTGTTTGTGGCTTTGAAAGAAGCCACCTCGGTCGGTATGTTGCTAGGTACCTTATGTGTTGTGCAAGCGGGCAGGTGGCTGTGGCGAATTCAACCGTGTGCCCGGCAGCTATTGGAGTCGGCCAAAATCAACCGTGCACGTGGTAGCTTTTGGAGAGGCAGCTTTTGGAGAGGCAGCTCTGGGAGCCGGTTGCCATTGGCCAGCCACACTGGGCTGGCTCGAGCGCCTCCGTTCTTGTTGTCGGCGACGGATGCTGATTTGTCCGGTCACGTCGAGCTCACACGACACTCCATCACCGACACCTCACGACGGACTAGAAACGTGCCCATCCTTTCCTCTCACGTCATGTGACGTTCTGTCTCGCGAGCCACAGGCGCCACAGGTGAGACGCCACACCTCAGGAGCCCACTATCACCCAGCCACTTCTGCCTTTTACCTGCCCCTCCAATCCCTCCAACGTCTTTTTCTCTGTCCGTTTGTCCCCCCATCGAGAAAAACCATTGGAAACAAAAGCTTTTCTCTCCCTTTAATTCCATATACCTTGCATTGCATATCCACGTATCCACACATGAGGTACCTGCCACTGACATCATTGTCTCCTTTGCTCTTTCCCTCGGCGGAGAGCACTCAATCAACAACAATGGCAAACAACAATCTGAAGCAAACAGACACGACAACACCACGCACTCGACGCGAATGCACAGATACTCGGAATCCCCCTTTGAGATTTCTCACCAGTGAATGCACCGCCGATATCTTGTCTCTGACCGCTGCCACGATGCTTCTCCCTCCATCTCCAATGTCCCAGATAGGACCACCACTGCCCGCCGTCCATCATGCAGCAACCCCATGATGAAGAAGGCCAAGACTCGGAGAACATCATTGTCGATTCCGACGCCATCGACAGCTGCCACAGCATTCGGGAGAATCACGACGACTCTCCTCTGTTCTACCGGGTATCCCTAAGCTTGTCGTTCCCCCGATCCGTCGCCGATTCCGTTACCCGCCACGTCACGCTGTGCTTCCATGACGATTGGCTTTTAACACCATTGTCTTTGTCGGCGTCCGCATCCGAAACAACCTCCCACACTGTACACTTTTACTGCAAAAACCAAGTCTCCCTATGCTCAGAGCTCAACGACGACGACGACGATGTTACCGACGAAGATGGCAATCCCTACCACGCCGACGGCTGCGGTCGCTCCTTCACGGTCGATACCATACATCTCCCCGCTTACACCACCTCCAGTCCTTCCGAGCTGTCGTCCAAGCCAGAGGTGGTGCAGATTCCGCAGGAGGAGCTGTCCTTGCGGCGCGGTCCAATGCTGAGGGTGGTCCTTGTCATGGTGATGACACTCTTGATGGCGGGTTTCTTGCTATGCACTGTTCATCATCCTCAGTCTGTCTTCTCCTTCGACGCCTACGGTTCGTCGCCGTCTCGTTATCGCTCCCGCACCCGAATGCTCGATACGCGCCATATGCTCTCTCACATCGAGTCCATTTCTCTCAGCCTCCTCCCTCTTCGCTTCCACCATCATGACCTCAAAGGAAACCCCTGTGATATCTGGTGGCCCGCAGACCAGCTCCTATCATACTCCCTGGTCACATCCAAGTTGTCTAATCTCGCCCGTCACGTTCGTTCTACAACAACCTCATCTGTTCCGTCGACCAGATCCCTCGACGCATTCAAGAGCCTAGCCGACAACGCACGCGATGCAGCCGTTCTGCTGCAAGCCCTGTCCCGCACCGATCACACGACGTGGGAATCCGACCTCATCCTTCTACTCGTCAATGTGCGCGATGACCTCGACTCTATGCCGACACCGAAACCGACACCAAGACTCACCACCACCACATACGATCGATATAATACAAGTGCTAGTGCCCTGGCTCAGTCGTTTCTTGGCTACCTCAAATCTTCCCGCAAGAACGTGGAGGCTTGGATGCGCCAATTAACAGCCTTGGAGCACCATCTCCACAAGTCCCAGCTACTTGAGGGCGCCGTCATTCACATGCTAGTAGACATGTCACACAACGAGGTCGTCTCTCCGGGCCATATAACCCCGAAGGATAGCGATAGCGGCAGCGGCAGCCGCTGGTGGAGTGAAGACATATTGTTTTACGTAAAGCTTCTTTCACAGGAACTAGCACCTCGCCGCGATACTGTTCGCGGGCTGGTTAACGAGGCCTTGATGACTCTCGAGTCGGCACGCGAGACTGTGGGAGCGTCACTAGATCGGCTTGCTAAGACGGCGGTCCAGGCGGATGGTGGGAAACCGTGCGATGGAGCGGCGTACTGTGAGTTTCCCTCACCGGAAGCCTTGACAGCCCACATCATGCACGCACAGCGTCGTTTGCGGGAGCTGGAATCGGCTGCTGCGGCCCGGGATGCTGGAGCGAAGCATGTACGCCACCAAATAACCGTTGATCCTCCTCTTCGACGCCGCCTCTTTGAGCTGGACCGCGCCGCCAAATATCAGTGGGCTTGGGTAAGCGCCATCTGGCCTATGGGCGACGGATCGGGCGCACAAGCCGGAGCAGAGGATGGAGGGGAGCACGAACCAGGGAAATCAAAAGCTGGAAGCAGTGTCAGTCTCTGCCACCGCGATGTCGCCCATCATGGAGAGTGGGTTACGTCAACGGTGACAACCAGGAGGGCAGCCGAGAGATCGGCTACCGCTCAGCCTCAGAAATGAGGCTTGGCCGCCTGGTTGGTGACTGAGAGGGGTTTTGGAGAGCTCACCGTATCAAGAAGTTGACACGGTTAGCGCACGGATGGTATCGAGAAATTGATAATTATCACGGAAGCGAACAACGCAGAGAAGTCAGCGCGGTCGCTAGGTTGAATAAGCATCGAGAAGTCGACACCTTAAGGGAAGGGGAGGCTCCAGCACTGAGAAACCAGTGTGGTCCTAGCAGAGGACGGCATCGAGAGATCGACACCATCGCCACAAGCGAACAACGTCGAGGAATCAACATGATCACGTAGTTAGACAGCATCGAGAAACCGACACCATTGTCGCAATGAACAACGCGGAGGAATCAGCGTATGCGGTCCCGGTAGACGACGGCATCAAGAAATTGACACCATCGTGGCAGGAATGATGCCGAGAAGTCGACACAGTTTTGCAATAGAGACGCAAGAGAGAGCATGGCAGAGGACGTCAAGTACTTATGGTTCGTCTTTCTCTCTTTCTCTCTCTCTCTCTCTTCACTCCCTCTGTTCACATCTCCACATCGCCGTCTCCGTTGTCCTCCCCCACATTCTCCCACCTGCACCTATCGACCCCTCCTGTTCTGCGTCTTTCTCTCTCTATGTCTCTCCTATCCCACATCTAGCGGTCAGAATCTCGTGAGCTAGAACTTGAGATAGTGGTTCAGTTCATCGTGAAGTGTTTGTCTTGAGTCTAGGACTGACTGCCCCATGGAACAGGTTCCCCTTCCGAATGGACTCACCCTTCTGGTTCATACACCTTGGGACGATGCATGACAGCCGAACCGACGTCCAAACACCTGTGCCTTACCGCTGGTAATGGCTGCGGGCAGATTATGGTCATCGTTCCAACTGCGAGACTTGCGGGAGTTCGCCTGAGGACTGGCTTGAATACAGGCTGAAGACTAACGCGCGGATGACAAACGAACAAATGCAGCGACGAACCACAAACGCAATGCGGACGAACCATGGACAGACAACTCCACTGGCGAACTGCTGCAGCCTGGTCGAACCAGTTCATGCACTCTGGCATCCAGCCTGCGACGTCTCAGCAACTTACCATCGGTGAAAGCACAGCAGCGGCTGGTTGGCGAGGAGGAGCCTGCGGCTGAGAATGGGGACGCTAACGAGGTTGACACTGGGGGACTCTGGTGTTTGACGATATTCACGAGAGCTTATATCCCGTCGATGCTGCCATTCGTTCTCGGGCTCTTCTTCTCTTTAAGATTTCCATCTCTTCAGTCTTCCCTACGCAGCGTCACCAAAGTCTTTGTGCCCAACCACGCCCAATTTGCCGCCATGTGCACCTCGAACACAGCCTACGTGAGTACTTCCCGTTTCTGAGGCCCCCTCTTCTGTTGCCCCTTTTCCTGCACACTCTCCGTCAGCCCTCTTCCGCCTGCATCGTGCTCATCGTACATGATGCAAAGACTAACTTTATGTGCGTTCTAGGAGGTCTGCTGCGTGCCTGTCGAGTCCTACGCAGCGTCCAAGAAAAAGGCCATTGGCTGGTGCCTCTTGGTACGCGCCACCATCCTCTATGAACTCTTTAAGCACAATCTTCTCCCCTCCGACATCCAGAGGCCAGACTTTGATAACTTTGTTCTCGAATACCTCCGGCCCCTCTGCCATATGGGACCCTTTCAGGCCACCGCCGTCGACGCCACCATTCGCTTCCAGAAAGTCGTCCTCACCCAATTCCGCGAAAAGGTCCGCCACACAGCACGCAAATGGGTCCTCGATAACCGCGTCGTCCAGCTACGTAATGGCATCCACGTTTGGAGCCCCGAAATCACGGGCACCTGGTTCCAGACTGTCGACACCGTTCAGGCTTGGCTACGGACCCTCGGCAAACGGAACACTCGCGATGTCGATGCACGTTTCCCCCCGATTCTCGCCGCCCCAGTACCCAACTCCTTGGCCACCACGTCTATCGTTGGTTCCACTGTCCGCTTTGGTGACCCTTGGCCTTTGGCTACCACGCCACCCTCGGTCATCAAGCCGATTCCGGCCCCGGGTGCAGCTCTGGCTCAGGCTCTGACTTCGATTCCCGTTCCAGCAACGCCAGCTACGATTCCATCTGCGACTTCAGTTTCGTCCTCGGCTCTGTCGTCTCTTTCTTCGCTGTCTTCGGCTCTGCCTCCAAACCCCACGTAAGCCAGCAGTTCTCTCCCCGTGTTCATGCAGACAGCTCATACCATCATGATCCTCTCAGTGTAAGCTCACACCCCGCGCAGGCCCGCTCAAGCCCCGCGCTGGCCCAACGTCAACCTCGACACGGCAATCACCAGCCCTGGCGCCAACCCCGGCTTACACGCCGACGCAAGACTCTTGTCAACCTCGAGCAGCCTATATCTACAGCGGCCTACCTCGTCGCCAACCACCGGCGGGGGAAGCGCGGCTCTCGCGGCCAGCGTGGCCAGCGAAATCATCCCCTTGTGGCAGCGGTTGGATCCTCTCGCTTCAAACCTCTCGAGCAGTGCTTCGCCGACTTCGGCTTCGGCGGTTAGTCCTGCCGTTTTGCCAAACGAAGCTCAGACATCCGGTCCTGACTTTCCAGACCTGCAGGCCGTCAACAATGTCCTTTTGGCAGGGCGCACTCTCAATGCCACCACTGCTAGCGACAGCAGCCATGCTCAGCCTCTTCCTCCTGCTCCTGCTGCTGCTGCTGCTATTCCTGCTGCGTCCTTTGGCCACGAAGATGACTGCAACAATACCGTGGCGGCAAACAGTACAGTGGTTTCCGAAAACACCCTCGTTCAATCTTGTCCCACCTACCTGAACCTTGGACAACAAGATGACTGTAACAGCACCGTCGTCTCCGCCTCCACCGTTGTTCCCATTCACACCTACACTCCACGGTCTGTCGTCATGTCCGGAGTACACGATGGCGACTGCAATAGCACTGTTGTTTCCAGCAGCGACCGGATCCCGGTGCCTGCCCACGAGACTGTGAAGCCTGTCGTCAGTTACGAGGAGTCACTCGTAGGCCACATTCGGCTAGCGCTGGACTGGCAGTTGGATGCGAGGCGCAGCGTCATTGAGGCGGACCAATTGTTCAAGAGGCTGATGTTGATGGGCAGTTTGTGATTTGTTTCCTTGAGTTGATGGATGACGTTTGATGATAGTTACATGAGCTGTTCCAACATTGCAAATCAAAAGTTGTCTCCGTCTTCCATTTTCCGTTGTTTCCAAAATTTCGAATCACAGTTCTCCTTCTCCTCCTCCTTGTCTGTTATCTCCACATCTCGAGTCCCTGAGTTTCCTCTGCATGCCTTTCATGCTCTGAGAACGCTGTGATCTGTTTCTTGATGAGATACGAACAGAGCACCGGAGCTACCTAGTATGGCTCTGCAGATGGTGAATTCATTTTGATTCTTGAGTTGCGCGCTGCTTCAGCCACCACAGCGCCTTCATCTCGCACTCAATGCGCAGGGCCTCCAGGAGCGAAGCCTCCTGTTGGGCAAGCAGTTGACCCATTCGCTTATCAATCTGCGCGGCCGAGTTAAAGTCGGATCCAGCGATGCCTGGTCCTCCTGCGCCTGCTCTTCGCAGCTGTGCCAGAGCCCGCTGTTGCGGCTGCTGCTGCTCGGGTCCCTTTCCCTTATCCTTGTCCTGCTGCTGCTGCTGCTGTGCTTGTCGTCGTCGCTCGATCTCGGCTCGAAAGTGCTCGGGGTCTTTGTTGATGATGCCAATGATGCGTCTACGCATGTCCGAGGCTGCGGTGCTCAAGTCAACGTTCGAGAGACCGTCCACATCGAGGATGGAGCCGTTGAAACGACGAGCCGAGAGGGCAGTCGCGGTGCTCGTGCTGGAGCTGGTGTTGGCGCGGGACCACTGGTCTGCTGTATGTGTTTATCTCTTATCAGCTTCTCGCATTCTTCTTCTATTTTGTGGCTTAGAAGAGGCTCGGGAAAGGACCGAGACTCACGACGATTGCGGCAAAGATTGTTCATCTTTCCGTTCAGCCAGTCCTGGTAGAGAACTCGCCAGTTGGCCCTCACAGCTTCATCATTCTGTCTGTTTGGGTGACCAACGGCCAGTCGAAACTGCTCTTCAATCTCCGCGGCCATCGCGTCGCTGATGATCCCACTGGATGCCGCGGATCTGGTGCGGGCAGAGAGCGGGGGATCTCGGCCGTTGTTCATAGTGGCTTACTCGACGGACTATCAAGACATGAACGCCGTGTCAAGTTTAGGTTGTCCTTGTGGTGGTTTATTGGTGAAGTGATGTGACGCGTAGTCGAAGGGGCGTGTTGCTCCTCCTGTTGACGAGCCAGGCGAGCTTTGAAGATGCCTCCAGAGAGTTTCGTTTGCACAGTGATCAGACCTTTTCCGTCTTTCCATCCTTGAGCAAACGGCCATGTGTCTCACAGTCTCTCTCTTCCTCTCCTTCTCCCTCTTTTGCTCACTGTCCTTCATCGTCATCTTCTCAATCTACCCCTCGCACTCGTAAATCTGTACACATCTATCATGATTAAGCACACCTACACTTACTCGCTCGACGTTGTTCCTCGGTTACATTCCTCTATTCAAGCCGGCCATGTGCCCAACAAACGATGAGGAGCACATCTGTGATCAGTCTGTTACGTACCTTGCGAAAGCCGAGACCACGAACTTCAGCTTTGGGGCGTCATGTAAAAAGGCAATGATGCGTCACATCATCGCCAACCGCCTTACGATGAGCGAGTTAAAGTGGAAGAAACAAGACGAACTCATGCTCGAGATGCGCTACGTTCGCCCAGATGGCTCATCCTGGGGCGCCGCTTTTGACCGTGTCGCCCTGCCGCGCATCAAAGCCGCTCTGCAAGGCCGTCGCCGGATCCTCGTCAACCTGGGCGCCACTCCCGAAAAGAGTCCCACCGGCGAATGGGCACCTTGGGTCGATGGCTTTTTGCATCCCGACTGGTCTGGCGTAGCTGCGAACATGTCTCGGGAGGTTGGCGAGTCGCTACTCGAGGACTGGAAGAAGAAGAAGAAGAAGAAGCAGGAGAAGAAGAACAAGAAGCAGGGCACCGACGACAACGACAACTGCCACCCTAACAAGCTTGCTGCTTCTCGGCCGAGCTCGGCCATCATCGATTCCTCGTTTGTCCTCGGTCCCGACGACTCAGTATCCATGGTCGGGGTCAACCAGCGCGGCTCTCGTGGCATTCACGCTCGCAGGGTCGAAGAAATCGAACAAGACCTTTTTGATGGGGCTCGACAGCTATTCCAGGCCACGCTTCGACTTGACCGACTTCGATACGATACTCCGCCATCACTCCCAAGGCCGATTGATGCACACAATGGTGATACGGATGAGCAAGAGGTTGAGGATACAGAAGAGATTAAGTTCGAGCGCGCGGAGCGCTGGCATGTCGTGCGTCATCTCATCTGTCTCGAGAGGGAGCTTGACGATGCCTGGCGCCGCCAGCTGTTTGGCAAGGACCATGAGGACATGGAAATGCCCTCTGGTATTGTTGGCATGCTCTGGCTTAACTTTCTTGGTGCTGACGAGGACCGTTTTCTTCTTTCTCTGATTCGGGAAGACTTTGGCGGGTTTGATGTTGAGAGTGTCGCGGCACGTGTATGTACTGGCCAAGAGTTGTGATGGAGGGTGGGATCATCGGTTTGAATGTTGAAGGAGGAGTACCATGTCACTTACTCAAGTGAGGAGACTTCTGCTTCATTTAGGATTGCGTCCTTCTCTAGACCGAGGGCGTTGGCTTGCTCCTGTTGGCTTGCCCTTGTTGACCTGCCTTGAATATGGCTGTGTTCCAGGATATGCGGTTTGGGATAATGAATGATGGCTATGATAGGTACGTTATTGTCACGATAAGTAACGCTTGTACTAGCAGTAGTGACCTGTTTTTTCGAGTGCCGAATGCGTCAATACATCCCTTCCTTCAGGGTCCTCCTATCTACTCTCCCCTCTTGTTTCCAACCCCTGGCTTCAAGAAACGCCGATGAACAACAATGATTGACCTTTGCACTTCTTTTGAAACACGCGGCCAAGTGGATGTGGGTATGGTGCGGTCATCCCTGGCGGTTGTTCAAGGGTTCAACTATATGATGTGATATTTGTCGTCCGATAGGTTAATGACCCTGTTCATCTTTCTGGGAATCACATTAACTTCAGTCACGCCAGTCTGAGCCACGCCAGTCTTAATTAAATATATGTTTTGATCCAAGACACTAGATTAACCAACGAAGTAAGGATATAGAACCCCGATGTGGTTTTGTGTTGGAACCCGAGCTCATGAGAAGATTCACCTCATCGCGGCTCATAAATTGTCTGGTATGTTGTCGCAGCATCACGCATGGCTTTGTGTGGACTCTGGCGTACTGCCGCACGAGGGACCCCCGGAGGGTATATTCATGAGCAATTTCTCATAGTCTCTTGTTTAAGCGAATCACGCCACTGGATACCACAACTTTCTCTCATTTACCTCGCTTCTAGATGTGTTTATTGGCTAGGATCATCTTCAGCTAGTGTATATCATTAGCATCACGCTTCCGACATGGCCTCTTTTCAGGACCTTGAGATGAATGCATCCAAGACATAGATCTGAGGCTCTCAAGACACCGGATTCACGGACACAACACGGCCAGCTGGAATTCAGGAGCCGCATATCTCATGAATCACGGCCTCCACGACGCTTTAAGCAGAAACTTAGAGGAGCCAGATGAATCGTGAAGCAAACCGAACGGAATCTTCATAACGAGCAGTACGAGCGTACATCACATCTTCGTTACTAGCCTTATAAGCTTCTGGATCATATCAGCGACCATAACCGTATGGCACCTTTTTTCTTCACTGCTAGCCATCCCTATCTTCTTGTTAAAATTAATGGCGTTGTCTATCGACTAGACAAGAATCAAAATCTCTCGGCCTTGGTAACAGTGTGACTAAGCAGCCAGGTAGAAATGCTGGTGGTGCTTGTTAGTACGACTTGATGGAGGTGAATTGGAGTGGTCCAAGTAAGCGCAATGGCCATCCCAGAACGCCATTGACAGTATTTCTCATCATCACCCTTGCCAGCGTTCAGATCTGTTATACATAGAAATTCGACAAGGTTTCGAGGTTCTTAAAAGCATACAAGAGATTCTGAAGATCAACACAAAGAGGAGGGGAGGGGGATCATCAGAAAATAAGCCATGACTACGTTGGTCAAGAGTCTAAATGAATGGCCTTTCCAGAAGTCTTCAGGACACAACTATGGTCTAGGCTGTCGCGGACATGACTTTACCAAAGCCACCGCAACCTCAGAAACCCTGACATGCACGGAATATGATAGTGCCATCGTTCCTGTAAATATAGTTGACGGAAACATCATCACCCATGAGCGAATGGTAAAGTAAGTTATGTTGAAGAGAAGTTTATCATATGCTGTTCCGACATTAGTCATTGGTCTATTACATCTTCCCCGATCATCCTCCCTGCCTTGTTATGAAAAAGTACAGTTTCGCCGGGCTAGCGGATATGGAGATGATCGACGGCATGGCCATCCCTTGACTGCTGTAAGTTCAAGCAGAGTGTCACATTCATGTACCCGTTGCGAAAACCCAAGACGCCATCAGTGGACCAGACCTTTCCGGATCCGTCAAGTTTACACCCGCTGTCTGACATCTGCTCTCAAGGAGTGAGTGCGAAGTTGGAATAGATCAAGGCATCTCGTTCTGCAGAGTCGTATCCCAGCTTACTGTACGTAACTGTGAACATCCTAGGCAACTTAAAGACGACCACAGAGAACAGAGAGTGAGGCGGTTAAATTCATCATTATATTTGATGCTCGGACTAGAGTAATGAAGGATTAACTCTTTCTCTTGGATCGCTCGCCGCGCTAACTGCATGACAAAGCTCTGTGTTGGGGAAGCTGGCATCTGGCTGCAATTCGTTTCCGAATGACCCACAAAAGGACCTGACCAGTGGGCCACCCGACATTTTAGACACAAAATCAACTTGAGAACAAAAAGAACTGCCCACATGCTCAAAAACCAAAAGAAAGACTCCTCGACGGGGAATTGAACCCCGGTCCCCTGCGAATCGTTGCATTCAATGACAAGCAGGTATCCTCACCACTAGACTATCGGGGATCGGTGGATGTTAACATCCAGTGATAGTTGGTTGACGATGATTACCACAACTGCCTATATCAAGACTTCAGCCCAGACTCTCCAATGTGCTTGAAGGTTGAAAGCTCGAATTACTTCAAATTTTGTGTTACGCCTCATATTTCGTAGTTCATTTAAAGGCCTCTTGGTCGTGTTCAAAGAAGTTGATGCAATCGAAGCAGAAGTTGAGAACAATGAGTTATATTCTAGTCTTTGCAAGGCTGGAGAGTCTCCACGACGAACCTGCCTACTCCCTGCGGCCGTTGGTCTTGAACTTGGAATGGCTTCGGATCGAGAAATCTGCGCCAGGCTTCTGGAGAGCAGCTGGTAGTTTCTAGAACGGCCTCAAGAACGCTGCAAAGGTGATCGGCATCTGCCCGTTCCCTCTTCTCCCTCCATCGGCCCATTCAGAGCTCTTGTATGAAGCGATGCGGGTTTTGGCGATTGTTTCCAGAGTACGAATCTGTGAGGGAGATGCGGGTCACGGGACGCAGCGTCCAAGGCGAACTTGTACACGTCGACGGGTAATAACATGAGAGTTCGTTCCGCACACAACCGGGGCTATTGAGACCGCACATTCCATTTTGGGATCTTGCAGTGAGGACCAATCATATGGTCATCACAGAGGGAGGGGCTGGTGAGGCGGTTGATATTCTGTTAGTAGCGGTAACAATTGCCTTTGTGCCTCTTCTCTGTCCCATCGTTGCGCGTTGTAGTTGAATTTGGCCTTCGAAGCGTCTATATTGCCCATACCAACAGTCGAAGCAGTTTGTTAACGAGAAGCTAGGATATCAAAAGGAGCTTGAGCTGCTAATTCTGCTTCTCCTTGGTGCTTCGGATGTCGTCCAGGATTATCTCCATGTCGAGAAGGACCGAGACCGGCCGTTCCATTAATGTCTGTTGCTGGCGAGACCTGACCTATACGACACCAGAACTTACGGTAAGCCACGGGCCTTCCCGGCAACCGAGCCAACCCTTGAGAATTCCGGTCCATCCTATCGTATCGTGTTCCCAGGTACTAGGTACTGCGTGATAGCAAAGTTCCTTGCTAGGTTCAAGTAAATCAGAACGTCCACGACACCACCCCGGTTTGGTATCATGGGATATCAAAAGAGGTCAAACTCGTGTTCTTCTTTCAAGCAGTTCCTTCTCATAGTCACAGCTGATATCAGGTTTTAGCCGTCAGGAATCTATCATTTTCGTTACAGAGACGATTCTAATTCACCATGCAGCCATCAATGGAATGCCGCAATGAAAGAGGCATGCTTCCGTCTCGGGCGGAGGCGCGTGGAGACTTTTTTCAGACTGCAGTAAGTGTTGGTATCCCTATTACAGGGTAGTTGGTTCGAACCGTAGTTGACGAAGAGATCAATTGAACTATATGAATTTCTGCGTAGGTGTAAAAAGGAGGTTCCAACCGTAGGTTGGGCTGGCTACGATAATCGTAAATAGGGCCCCCAATTGGCCCCTGCGCAGTCGGCCGTACGCCGCGGTCGAATTGGACTTCCAATCCGACAGTAAGCATTTTACAAACCGATAACACTTTTCCCCATGATGAGCTGAACAACCTGATGCTGGCATAACCAATCATAGTGGCCCGCATAACAAGGATGAAAGTTCTACTTTGCATATCTCTTTAAACCAAGTCAAGCTACAGGAAGGGAGCTGTTCCCAATCAGATAGGTAGTCCCCTCCAGAACACTCGTGAGCAAGAGTTATATACATAATCAGTCGCAGTCACAGCACCCTGCAGGCTATGTGTAAGTGAATCGACAGAAGAGTGATTTATGTGCTCTCGTACAACGGTCTTAAGATCAACGTGTAAGGCAGTACATTGGCAACGCCTTTAAAGTTATTTGCGCAGATGGAAACCTTGAAATTACTTGCAGATAGAAAGTGAAAGTCTCGCACGCGAAACGGTAATTGAGGAACCTCAATTGAAGCTACATCTCATAAGTGCTACAATTGGACTGCACAGCTGCCTTGAGGTAAAGCTACAAAAGTGATTACTACGGCAATATAAATGTTATCGCCCGCTAATAAGCCTTATAGTAGGTGCTATTAAGATACTATATAAGTTATCGTAGAGTTACTATAGGGGCATCGACGTATATAAAAAGAACGGTTATTTATTAAAAATAGGAAATAAGTATAAAGCTCGCTTTAATATAAAGGGTATAAGTAAAGTAGGCCTTAGTAATTATATAACCGAAGTTACGTAACGTATAATAAGTTTATAAATAGTTAAAGCTATTATAATATACCCCCTTAAACGAATATATATTTAAAAAAAAGCGTACTTAACTACTTATATTATTATAAAAAGGTTTACTAAAAGCGGAAAACTAAATATTATTATATAAAAATCTATTTATAAAAAGAATTATAAAATAAATCGGTCTATATATAGAGTTATAAATAAAGGATAAATTAGCTATAAATTAACCTCTATATTTATTATTATAAATAATTTTAAGGCTATATTATTAATAAAAAGTATAACTAAAGGACGGCCTCTTATTAACTAAATAATTAATTTATAAGTTAAGGGTAGTAAATATATAAATTTTTTATTATTACTTATAGTACTAATTTTCTTTTCCTCTTTAACTTATATTTATATTATTATTATATATATATACCCTTATTTTTCGTTTTTATACTTATGTTTTTATATATACGTATTATTAAAAAAGGATTTTTATTAATAATATCGTTTTTATTTAAATATTATTAAAATAATTAACTAAAAACTGCGCTTATATTATTATAATATAAAAAGTTAAAAAGTATAAATACGAGACTACGGTTTTAAAAAAGAGCGGCGGCTCCCTTAGCCCCTTTTATAAGCCTAAAATAAGTAAATAATATTCCCTTATTTTATATTTTAATTATAATACGGTTTTTATTTATTTAATATTAATTTAATTATTTTATTTAATAAATAATAGCTTTATAACCGAATAAGGTATTTAAAAAAGTAATAAAAGCGAGGAGGGTTTATAGCCCCCTCCCTTACTCCCTTTTAAAAGTTAAAAAAACGTCCTCGTTTCTTAAGAAAACGGTATAAATAAAGAGGGTTTATAGCCCCCTCTCTCGCCTTTTTTAAAAAAAAAAAAAAAAAAAAAGACTTTTTTTAAGAAAATTAAAAAAGTAAAATAGGTTTATAACTCCTTTTTTTTACCTCTTTTTAAAAAGTATAAAGTAATTAACTATATATATAATACTTTTTTAATTATTATTATTTATAAAACTAATTCTTAGTAATAGACCTTTTTAATATTATCCTTAGTACTAAGGTTTAATATAAGCTAATACTTTTACCTCCCCTATTTAGTTATAAATACCTCGGGTATATTAAGAGCGCCCTTAATAACTATTTAAATAGTACGTACTTCTTAAGTTCGTATATTAATAATAAATATTAACGTTACTAAACTTATAAAAAGTTAGGTTATACCCCTATTTTTAAGGGGTATATATAGTTCTTAAGTATGAAGTTCTTATATTTTAAGTAAAAAGTAATAAAAGAGTAAGCGGTAGCTATAGTTATTAATATAAAACTACTTATATTTTATAAAGTATATTTTAAGTTATTCTCGTTTTATTTATTATTTATAACCTAATATATAAACTCTAATTTATATAATAATAATATTATATAAGGCCCTCGAATATAATAATTTCTTAAGTAAGGGTAAAAATAAAAAAGTTTATATAAATAAGGCCTTAATAAGAGAGGTATTTATAAGCGCTCTTTTTATATTAAAAACGTTATTAAAAAAACTTATTAAAGACGTAACGGTATTAATTATTTTATTTATAAAAATAAATAATATTTAAATTAGAATTAATATTTTTATTAGTTTATATATCCCTTTAAGTATATAGCCCGCGTTTAAATCTTTTTTAAATAAATACGTACTTACCCTCTTAAATAAATAGCCTTTTTTTAAATAACCTAACGGGGTTACTAAAATAACTTTATACTCCTTAGTTATAAGCTACGTTTTTTAATTAAGAACCGGGCCCCCCGGGCCGTTTTATTACTTTTTAAACGTCCCTTTATTTAATATAATTATTTTTTATATATTTCTTATATTTAAAAATAATATAAAGTACTTAAACTTCGCTTTAAAAAGGTTTTTTATAAAACCGTTAGTTAATATTTTATTTATTAATATATAAACTATTTAGAATAAGCTTTTTAAGTACTCTTATTATAACTATATATTTTAAATATTAACGTAGTATAAATAAGTTAAAATACGTTCCCCTTCTTTCATTACGAATTTAATTATTTAATAATTATTATAATATACTTTTTATACGTTACCGAGCTCGAACGAGATATTTTTAAAAAAGCGTTTAAAAGCGAGTATTTTTTTAACTATATATTCTAAGCTTAGTAGTTCGGCTTTTATAATTAACGTAGTTATTATATTTTAATAAACTACTTTTTACTAAATAAGGTTATTAAAAAGGGAGATTATAAAACCTTATAAAAATTTTTAAGTCTTTTTTATTATTTATAAACGAAGCGTTATTTATAATTAATAATACTTAATTACTCCCCGAGATCCCGAAGTATATTATTAAGTATTATATATAAAAAAGGTATTATATAACTTAATTTATAATAAAATAATATTAATAAGACGGGTTTATTAAAAACTAAAAGAGTAGAGTATATATAAAAGTAACGTTAGGCCGAATTATAATTATTATATATAATATCGATTTAACCTTTTTTTAAAAAAAACTTAGTTTTATTTAAGGATATAATCCCTAAGTTCTTTTTAATTAGGACCGTTAATAATAGTATTATAAGAGTAATAAAGTTAATAAAATTAAACTTTTTAATTACCCTCTCGAGATATTAATTATAAGCTAAGTAGATTTTCTTATTTAGTTAATTATAAACGACCCTTATCCTAAGATATTATAAGACTAGCCCCTAGTTTTTTATTTCGTACTTCTTTTTAAGTCTTTTAGTTACTTAACTAGCCTCGTAAATATAATCTTTATAATAAAAAACGAGGATATTATTTACGTAAAAAAGAACTAAGACCTTTTTAATAGAATTTTAAAATAAATATAAGTCCTTACTTATAAATAAGAAATTTAAATTTTTAAAAGTTAATATTAGCTCCTCGTATTATAATAATAAAGTATTATAAGTGCTATATAAGGCTTACTTAAGTTTAATATATATTCTTAGCTTATAAAAGCTATTTAAAAGCTTATAAATAATAAGGGAGTTACTTAGCTTTTTAATTACGTTTAGAAAAGCGTTTATAATATTATACTAATAAACTTCTAAATCGAATTAAATAGTAATAGCTATAGCTACCCTAAACGTTTTAATAACTAGCGTCACTATATAGGTCTTTTTTAAAAAGTATTATTTTTAAAAGTCCTCTTTAATATAAATTCTCGTTTTATAATAATCGAAGTAATTATTACTATCTAGCTTATAATTAAATATTTATTTAAAGGGTATCGGTTTAAAAATAACTAACGCCCTATTAACTACTTTCTAAGTATTTATTTCTTTTAGTTTTTAAATTTCTAACCATATCACTTTTACGAATTAACTTTTTAAAAGTTTTAGTATTTTAAAAATATCTTTTTATTTCCCTAGAGAAGTAATTAATTAATTTATATAGATTTAGTTAAATTAGACTATAGTTAGTAAAATATACTTTGTTCTATTAATTATAATATAAATATAATAATATAGCGTCCGATATCCCTAAGTTACTTCGTTAATTACTTTTTATTAATTAAGTATATACGTATTAAAAAAGGAGTCCTAGTCTCTTTTTACCTAAGTATAAAAAAAGTATTACCTAAGTTATTCTTATTAACTCGGGTTTTAAATAAATACTTTTAGTAATTAGTTTCTTAACTTCTAGCTTTATTTAATATACCCGTCCTCTTCTTAGTTATATATATTAATTATATTAAAATCGCTAGTTAGGTTATTTATTATTTTTATTTTTTAATATAAGCTCGCTTATTAAAGGGGTTTATTAAAGTTTAATTAAATAAAAAAATCCTCTTTATAAAAGCTTTAAAAAGTTTTTATTTTTATTTATATATATATTACGTTTTCAATCTTTTTAATAAAAAGATCGACTTCTTTTATAGCCTTGCTTATAACCTTAATTAGTTAAGTAAGGTTCGTATCTAACTCCGGACTTTTAAAGTCTAAAGTTAGTTCGGAAATAAGTAGCTATTTACCTTATTCATTTAAAAATAAACTAGGTTTTTTTATAGCCTTATTTACTTTTTATAAAACGAGTATAAGTAATAATAACTATTCTTTATTATTAATTAATATAGCCTTTTCTTTATCTATAATTCTAAATAATTAAAACTTAGGTTCGATTATTATAAGTAGTTATTAAATTTTATTTATTATAGCCCTTAACTTAGGTAAATAAATTACGGTTTTAATATTATTTTTTAAATAAAAAGCTATTTTATAAAACGTTATATTTTAAGTAATAATAATTTTTAAAAGCGAGGGGATTTAAATCTTATATAAATTATAAATATTTAATACGTAACTTATAAAGTACTTAATATATCCCCTCTATTTTATTTTAAAATATCTCTTATTAATTCTTTTTTTATAATCCTTTTTAAAAAAGTACGCTTTATAGCTATATATATATATTTATCCCTAATAAGGACGTAAATCGTAAGCGAGCTTTAGTATATTTATTAATTATTATTACTTAAAATAATAAGTAAACTAGACTTCTTTAGTTTAAACTAATAATAACTAGTTAGTACGTTACTTAAGGCTAATATTATATAAATAGGCTATAGCTAATATAGCTTTTACTTATAGTTCGTTTAATAAGCTAGTTATTAATATTATATTAATCGCTTTATTAATAATTTCTTAACTAGCTCGTTCCCCTCTTCTATTCGGTTTTTTTATATATAAAAGAATAATTTTCAAGTTTATTCCTAGCTCTTATACTTATATTTAAAAACGAGTTTTACTATTAATTATAATTACTATACGTTCTACGTCTTATCGGATTTTATAAACGGCTATACCTTTTTATATACGTACTTATTATTTAAAAAAGTATAAGACCTTAAATACTATATTATAGGTCTTCGTAACTTATAAGAAAATAAAGATCTTATTTAAATACTTATTTTTAATTAGTATTAATTACTTACTTCGTTCGTAAGTTAATAAGTAGTTAAAGAGGTCCTATAAAATCCTATAATAAAGTTAAATTATTCTTCGTTTTAAAGTACGTTATAAAATAACTTATTTTGTATAAATAGTTATATAGTATTAATATTTTAAATAGCTTAGTCCTTTAATCCTTACCCCCC
The DNA here is from genome assembly GCF_023278565.1 of Colletotrichum lupini. Lineage (NCBI taxonomy): Eukaryota > Fungi > Ascomycota > Sordariomycetes > Glomerellales > Glomerellaceae > Colletotrichum > Colletotrichum lupini. The sequence continues at coordinate 420,569 of NC_064674.1, read as the reverse complement.
GAGCGGCTAGGACGAGCTTCTTAAGTATTACTAATATAAAATATTTAAATTTAAAATACTAAAGCTAGGCCGTATTTAATCGGTCGTTTTTTAATTAATATAAAGAACGTAAGTACTAAGCGCTACGTATTAAAATTATATTAACGAGTAAAGACTAATTTCTAAATAGAAAATAGGACGAATAGGGCTTATATTCTAAAAAACTAAATTAACCTTCCTTTCGAGCTATTTAATAATAACGTTTCTAAATTTATTACTAAACTAAAAAGTATAATTAAAACCTAAGTACTAAATACTAGTTTTTTAAAAAAGAGCTTTTAATACGATATTTATATAGAAGTTTTCAATAAAACTAATATTATAAAAAATAAAGTACTCTATCCTAAGCCCTTTTAGTTTTATAAAAATATTATATATAATCCTCGTTCCCCTTATAATAATAAGATAAGAGGCCGTTTTAAAATTTATATTTTCTAAGCTATTATTTTATTAAATAAAATCTAGCTCTAAAAGCGATTAATTATTAATAAAATAAATAGTACTATAATTATTTATAATTATACTTTTAAAAAAGAGGTATAGGCTAATAAAGGGGATAAAAAAGATAGTAAAATTACTATTCTTATTTCCCTCTATACTTAGCTTAGGGAGTAAACTAATATTAATAATTATAATTATAATATTTAAGGGGTAGGTTCCCTTAGAGTTCTTTTTATTACTTAGCTTATTAATTTTAGTCGTTTTTTTAAAATAACCTCGGTTATTATTATTTTATTTAAAAAGGGGTTTTATATAAATTTAGCCCTTTTAAGCGAGGTTAATATAGAGGTTAGTATACTTTTCTTAGTTTAAATAAAAAATTATTTTTTAAGTATCGTTAGTACTTAGTTAAATATATTTTAATTTCGTTTTATTTATTAAAATAAGCTTTATTTTTATATAGTTTATTAGCTTTTAATAATAGGTCTTTTTATAAGGGTAGTTAATAAATAAGTTAAGAGTTACTTTATTTTATTTAAGGAAATCTAAGCGACTTATTAATATTATAAATATTATAAGGGTTCGTTTACGACTTTTATTATATATTACCTCTTTATATAAAAAGTTATTAAAACTCTTAGTATAATACCCTATATTAAGGATCGCTTCCCTTTTTTATTTTAATTTAACTATTTTAATAAGCTCTTAATTAGATTAGTTTAGGATAAAATAATATATAATTATATAAAAAAAAGTTTTTAAAACGAGGGTCCCTTAGATTTTAAGTAATTTAAGCTACGTTACTTAATAGTAAGTTAAAAAGAAGTTTTTAATTTAAGTTAATAAGCTAATACTAGAGTTCGCCCTATTTATAATTGTATTGAATTCTTTTTTTATAATTATAAATAAACTAAAGTTACTTAGTACGTACTTTTATTTAAAAACTTTAATTATAATATAAAGGGAGTAGTTTAAAAAATTAATAAGCTCCTTTTTTATATCCTCTAAAATTTCTTAAGTAATTATAAAAAAGATTTAGTAATTTATTAATTCGTATAATCTCTTTTTTTATAAATAAGAGATCGTTCTAAATACGGTTTATTAAATAAAGGAGGCGTATTTTTTAATAAAACGTACTTAATTCACTATTATAGCCTTTAGTTTTATTAGAGTAACTAGTTATTTAATTCGATTAACTAGTTACTTAGTTCGAGCGTTTTTAATAAAAAGTTTAATTATAATTTCGCTTTTTAACTATTTAGTTTATTATTAAATAAACTCCTCGAGTCTTCGTTAATATTTAATTAAAGCCGTTTTATATACTTAATTTTAAATAGTATTTCGTATTTTAATATACTCCTTAATTAAAAAAATAAACTTAATAAAGAGTAATAAATTTAATAAGAAAATAAGGTTATTTAGGTTTAATAAGTCCTAGACGTTTTTTAACCGGGCCTTAATTTATAAAGCGAGGTACTATTTAGGCTAGTCTCGCTAATAATTAAGCTTTTACTTAAGAATATTAATAGTCTTTTTAAAAAATATTAGTTCGTTTAGGAATAAGGTTAACGAACGTAATAAGGGTTAAATAATATTATAAAAAAGGATATAATAAACTATAGTCCTTAAGAAATAACTTTTTAATAAAAGTATAGGGGTCTAAATTAGAGCTAGGTTTATAATTATTATAGAGTTATTATAGGGGTATTAACGTATATAAAAAGAACGGTTATTTATTAAAAATAAGAAATAGATATAAAGCTCGTTTTAATATAGAGAGTACGAGCGAAGTAGGCCTTAGTAATTATATAACCGAGGTTACGTAACGTGTAGTAAGTTTATAAATAGTTAAAGCTATTACGATATAAGTTAAATAATAGAATAATATGTGCAGCCCTTAGACGCTTGACATTTTTCTTGAGACTTGAGCCACAACATGGTGGTAGTAGTGGTGGTAGTAGTAGAATTCTATCTCATCAGGGGCAGTCACCCAGCTACTGGAACAGCCAAGTTCTAATCGACCAGCGCGACTTTCTGGGCGTATGATGCCGTGCGGCCACTGCTTCATGGAAGGCAAGTCACAGGTAAGACAATGTGTAATGAAAAATGTACATTCTTCTTCTCGTGCCTAAATCAAGGGGGGGCACAACGTGAACACAACGTTTTGAGGGGAAAGCAGAGATAAGCTGCAGGACTTTGGCTGTATGTCAGCACGCAGAGGCATAGATCACATGCGTGTTGTCTCAAATCTAGCTGCTTCTAAACTTCTGTCCCTCTATGAAGCAAGAAATCAGAATGCTGTTCACAGCTATGTAAGTGGAAAAGCCACCAGGCTTGAAGCCTGGTCCACCATTCACATTCACTCCCAGTTGCCATACAGACTAGAACTTTGCCGAGTCTAAGTTTCTGTCTCAAAGCAACAGTTTCTATGTTATACTTAACTTCACGTTGCCATGTCGAGGTCTATTTGCCGTCGACATACTATCTACCAGAGGACTGATAGGAGCTACCTACGGCGCCAGTCTGCTTGGATTGGAGCCTGAAAAGTCTCCCCCTGTCACTCTCGCATTTCCTTCCAACCCCGCAATATTATATACAGATTTTCTTGAGTATCCGCCAAGTTCGCCACCGTATTGAATATGACAACCGAGTGAACAAAAGCTTTCGAGGTATAAAAGACCACATTATTGTTCCACGACTATGTGGATTGTGAATATCCCAACGTCGTTACACGAGTTTCCATGGTCTTTCTGTCGTACAAAAACGGAACCGTAATTGCCGGCCAGCAATTACGCCTTATTTACCACACTTTCATAATGCAGTGTTCTTGAGCCTGTTTCCGTTGCTTCCCCCAAGGTCTTAAAGACCACAACAGTCTATCATTAGAGCGGCAATACGACTTTGAGTCTGGAGGGCATCAAGAAGACTTTTTTGGAGAGTTCAATGTACGCCTGAAGGCGTTACGGCTCGCTGGCTGGGTTACGATAGCTTCAACCTCGGTCTTTTGATCGAAGCAGTCTTGTTCCCACCGGGAAGTCAGCGCATCCTCGCGACCCTGCAGTCGACGCTTTTGAGGAGAACTATCTCAATCTTCATCTGCAAATTACACTGAGCAACGACGTTGGTATTCAAAGACAGCTTATACACTACTTGATAGCAAAAGAAATGCCGTTTGATAGCAGCATATTGGGAGCAGCATTGCTGCCGTTCAACAGTTCAGTTATAACAGATTAAGAATGCTGGGGAAACATGCCAACAAATACCTATAATGAATCTTCACTTTTCAACAGCTCTTTTACTTCCGAGCAGCTTGAATTGTGGATGCTCACGCTCAACTCTCTTGACCAGCTGCTAACTCAAGTATTGCTGCTTCTTGTCTGTTGAAGCATTGCTCGAGACAATTCTAGGGCAACTACAATGAGCCGGGTAAGAGTTCTTGGAAATCTCCCAGCACAAAACTGTGATTCAAGCTGAAGAGCGATCAATAGTCCAACATGGGCTCTGATTGACTATGTCATAGTGCGAGATCCAGGGTATCTGTCTAGAAGTGCACAGTAAAACCGATATCAGCGATGATCTCGCGGGTTTTGTTCCTGGAATTTTCTGATCTGATGTGGTCGCTGTCCTTGTGGTCTATGTAAGGGGCCAGAATCACTTGTGTCGATGATGATCTAATTCTCAGTCATGTAGCTGGAGCAATGGAAGGTTATAAGCCAGCTTCCTCAATCTCTCTCGAAATCTTTATCTGTTGCGTCCTGATCAAGACTCAAGAACACAGGCGAATTATTGTTATTTTCGCGCTGATGGTGAAGTACTGGTCGATATTTTAAAGTATTTAGAGTCCGTCCTGCATTGGAAAGTATTCCACAGCATGTAAAGAGGCTTCTCTTCTAGACTGGGCGTAAGAAGCAAGGGAGATAGATTGTTGGCAATCCACAATGCAATCAGTCTAGTAGCTCGCCCTCATAGAAAGGCCTTTGGACTTTACCAAGGCAATTAGTCGTGTTAGCCATGAACCCATCTTGATAGTATCGGATTGAGAGATTCGAGCCGTTCAACTACTCTATAATGCAGCTTTGAGATGCTTCTGGGAGTCGGCAACCATAATGGACTCAAGGAGGTACGTCATCAGACACGGGTATGCGCCAGAACCTTAGACTTCTGACCTTTCAGTCTATCAAGAGTCAATTGGAAAGAGGTCTTTCCAACAGTATGTATAACTTAGTTCCAAAGTGGATGAATACCGCTTGATAAACCTTGATAGTGGGGTTTGAAGGTTTGCAGTTGCCTACTCTCTTGAGCTACATACATTCAATAATTTTCTGCCAGACACTTCCGCAATTCACAAAGCTTCCGATGCGTCGAGAAACGAGACATTCTGCCTCTCTGCACGTATAAACCCTGGTCGATCAATATTAATGATACATAGCCTTATCCGTCGTGACAGATGTATAATCTACTCCTCGCTCGCATCGTAGTGAGCATTCTAGTGAGGCGGCTAGGCGGAACAGTCGTGACGTTCTAGAGTTCTGTGACACTCTCAGGGCTTTCTCACTTTCTCGTAATATCATCCATGGCTTTTTCAACAGTAATGAACTTACCCGGGAGACACTGTTACTACTGCTCCTGGAACGAGGCTTGCTGTGAAGAGCTGGGTTCGGTCCCCAGGGCCTAACTAGAGATCCATGCCTCAAAGTTTCTTGAACATGAACCGCAGTTTCCAGTGAACAGGGGGGGAAAGTATGAGAATTCTATGGGCATCTCTGAGGGAGTTATTTGGCTTGGTAGGTATCACTGCGCCTCGGTTCAGCTTCGATAAGATCTCCCTGGCTTACAGGAGACCCTTTGACGAATGAGCAGATCTCCAACAGAACATTACACAGAGGCATGGAAGGAGGGAAGAGACAAATAAATATACATACACAGTTTCCAATAGGTCCGTAAAGATATCCCAGCTCGTCTGTGTAGACAAGATCTTTTTAGGTCGGATTGAACATTTCAGACGATTGACTTAATACTCAAACTCGGCGTACGTAACAAAACATGTGTTGCTATCTAATGGTATTGATACAGTTGGAGGTTTGAAGCTTCCCAAAGGCCAATTTGGTCGAAATCAAGCAATCTTGGGACATGGGTAGGCACAAGGGGTCAGTATTGATGTGGGATGTCTGACATGGCCACGGTTTGTTCACCGTCACTGACTGGGAGTGTTTTGCCTGCTGTCGCGACTAGACTTTTTGTCGTGTATGGACGCCAACTCATACCCAATGAGAATGTGTAAGGCATCCTGTATGAGTTTCGAACTCAGCAGAGAAGATCGACACTTATTTTCTCACCAATGGCAACTTTGGTGGGTTGTATGATGAGCAAGATGGGAGAAAACTAAGCCTTCTCTGCAGATAAGTCAAATCAGTACACAAGCTGTTGGTGGACAAGGCGTGCCTCCCAAAAAGAAATGTGGAGAATACAAAGACAATGCTTAGGAGTCTGAAGATGCGACTTGCATGAAGTAGCCCTCCATCATGTCACTGCCCTTCTCAAGGAATAATTAATTCAGGCAACCTCTCGACTGCTGTCCTGACAGAAGCACTAGCCTCGTCGCATATGCAGTTGATAACAAGAATTCATAGCCTATCAAATGTCGCCTCACTCTCGAGGTATCTTATGACAACACACGGGAGGACTCCTGCTCCTGCTAACAAATTTTCCAATGCGCGGATTGTCTTTCCCAAATGTGGACACGTTACATGCCTGCTCACGAAGCTAAACAAAACTTCGCATAAAAGAATTTGAACACGATCAAGTAGGTAGGAGGGACAGATTGAATGCCTCTGATGCTGACGGAACTTTTCTTGAGTCCCCTTACTGCGTTTCAAGTATTTATACGGGGCCAAAAGCGGAAGATCTGAAGAAAGCTGGCGGGAAGTTGCGGCCTTTCTGGAGAAGCTTCAATCGAATCGTACTCTGACGTTGCGGGAGCTTATGTGCAGACAAATTTTGGGTAGGCTGGGCGGTTTTGGGGGTGCGTTCTCTTGGTCTGCAGGGTATCAAGCTCTCCACTCATCCTAAAATCCTTGATCCCAAGCTAAACATAACCTGAAGCTGGAGTGCAACTATGCTGGATTCTCTGGAAGATAGGCGAACATGTTCCAGCAGATCTCGGCTGTCCTATCTCAGTACCATGAACAAACACAGGTATGCCGACCAAGAGATTATCCAAGCGGGCATCTTGCCAAGAGCCTCCCTCTGGTCTGCGCAGAAACCATGAATCTCTGTCATTGGTTTCACAAAATGCTCTCGATGCCATCAAGTGGTGTTATCGGATTAGAAGTCCAATTCAACCGCGGCATACAGCCGACTGCGCAGGGGCCAATTAGGGGCCCTATTTATAATTATCGTAGCTAGCCTAACCTACGGTTAGAACCTCCTTTTTATACCTACTACGCAAATATTTATATAGTTTAATTAATCTCTTTATTAACTACGGTTCGAACTAACTATTCTATAATAGGGATACTAATACTAATTAGTAGTTAAATTTTATTATTATAGATCGGTAAGGTATCTTGTTATATAAAAGAGACGACTTTTTAATACTATATAAAATAAGAGATTCGTACTAATTAACCTTATAAAAATAAATAAAAAAGGGGGCGATTTTCGAATACCGCACGGAATCGAGTAATCGTAGCCCTTTACTACTTATAAAAGGTCGATATTTACTATATTAAACTACGTTAATTAACAAAACTACTTAAATAACTAGCCTTTTACTATCGCCCCGAGTAGCTTTTTTACTAAACGATTTTTCTATAGCCGGCCCGCAATTAAAAATTAACTAGTTAAATTAATAAAAGTATAGTATAAAAAAGTACCGCGCGATTAAAAAAAGGGATTTTTAAATATAGATATTCTTACTTAGTAGCGAAGGTAACTTTATAGGAGTTATTAAACTAAGAGATTTATAGTATATAAAAAAGTTTATTATTATAAGGACCTTATGAGTACGACCTTAAGCCCGCGATCTAGACGACCTCCTTATAGCTCCTTTAACTACCCCCTAAGTATTACTTAGGAATATAGTATAAAGGACGGTTTAATAAAAGAGGAGGGGATTTAGAGGTCCTAATAGTATCGAGCTAAGAGTATTATAGATCTTAAAGATTAACCTAAAAAAAAAGTAGCTACCCTAAAGTAGTTCTATAACCTCTTATTAAAATCACTATTAGCCTAAAAAAAAGCTAAAAAGACGAGGATCTAAGGGGAAAAGAAAAGAATCCTCTAAAGGGCCGCTAAAAAGCTTCTTTTTTATACTAGCTCCCGGCGCGAGATTACTAATTTTAAAAAATTAACTAAAGAAGCTATTTAAAGATTATAGAGAGTACGAGGCTTAAAAAGCTAAAAGTATACGGGATAGCGGAAATCGGTAACTAATAAAGATCCTAAGACTAATTACTATATTTTCGTATAGTAATATAAACGTCTACCGCTATTATTATTAAAAGGAACTACTAAAACCTACCCTTTTTTACTAAATAAAAAGGAGGATCCTAGTAAGTACGATAGCTAGCGATCTAGAAAAGTAATAGTAATTATTAAAAATAATAAAAATAAAAGTAGTAGTAAGACGGCGAGAAGAAGCGGGAATCTCCTAGACCTTAATAAATTTATTAAGTAGTAAAAGTACGGATTTACTATAACTAGCGCGCGGATTAAATATATTTTTATTAAAATTAAATACGCTAGCGACTACTAATACGAGTATAAGCTAGAGTACGACCCTTAGTAAGTTAGGGTAAAAAGAAAGAGGACGAAACCCGATCCTAAATAGAATCCTAATCCTTTATAAATAGGTAAATATTAACCCGGACTATTAGGGGACGTAGATATATAAAATTACGGATTAGCCTAACGGTAAGTAAATAGACGTAGTATTAATCTATTTAACTAAGGTTTATAAAAAAAAGGGGCTATAGGGGTAACCCCTATTTTACGAGATCGTAAACGACCTTAGCTACTAGCTAGATAAATAGTTTACGAGCGCAAGCTTAAGAATTATAAAAGTAGTTAATAAATTCCTCTACGAGCGAGGGGTATTATTAGCGTAATTATAATCGCAAGAGCTATATAAAATATTAATAACGATAATTATAAAAAAGGAATTCGTATTATAAAACTAAGTATAGGTTAATAGAGCGTATAATCGCTTTAATAAATTTAAAAAAAAGGTAAACGACCCAGATTTCTTCTTTATAATTACTAATAGAAATCTATCGTTATAAAAGGATATACCGGGGTAAAATATAGTACTAGAAGTACGATAATTAATAATTCCGCCTATTTCGATTTATAACTTATTATTGCTACTAATATAAAATTCGGCGCCGATTAGTTAATAAAAAAGGAAGTAAACGACCCGAAGTTACTAATAATACGTAGCGACGTAGGGTTTATATATAGATACTAAAAATCTAGTAGCGAATACGAGGTAATTTATAGACCTTAAAAAGATCTTTTTAAAAGAGAAATTGTATTTTAGGGAGAAGTATAAGGTCTTATAAAAAACCCTAACGATATTTTATAATTACTACGAAAAAGTCGGAGTTAGGGAATACTAGTACTATTTAGTAATTAATATCGTATTTATAAATAAAGCCTCTAATTATTATTACGAAGCGGTACGTAATCTTAATTAAAACGACTTTTTTAGTATAATTAACGCAATCCGAAGCCGCTTTAAGACTTATAATAAGAACTTAGAGCTCCTATCTAAGCTACGAGCGATTTCTTTTGTATTTATAACTAGGATAATAAAAGGTAAATCGCGAGTAAAGATCCTTAAAGAGCTTATCGATCGAATTAATAAGCTAGTAAAAACCTAGCTAAATAAGGGGATAAACGAGCGGAAAGTCGGATATTTCTATACTATAATCTAGCGTATATTAAAAATAAAAATTACCCTATACTAAGTACTTAAAAACTACGAGACGCTTTACTCGAGGCTAAGATCTAGCTTTAATATTAAGGTAAGAATACTGTACTAAACCTATTTCTAAATATATAACGGCCCTTACTAATAATATTAAGTCGATTAAACGTATAATAAAAAAGGAAAAGAGGCTAGATATAATAATCGCTAGTAAGGAGGCCTAGATTCGTTAAATAAATAGAGATTTAACTTATAAGTAAGGTAATAAAAGAAGCAATACTATATTTATAAAAAAGATAGATATTAGTTAAGTAACTACTCTAAGGAAGAGCGTACTAAATCGTACGAATAGTATAAAAAGTCGAGGGTAATAAACGGTAAAACTAGCCCTCGTTAGTTTAACTAATTCCTTATTATATATAAGGGTAAATCCGGGGGTACGGAACTTAGTAACGGTAGCTAAAATAGCGGCCTAAAGTATATACCCCCTATAAGAGATTTAAAAAATAAAAAAAATCTCACCCCTTATACTAACGAATTAAATTACGACGAAATCGACGATATTAACTACTCTTTTTTTGCCCCATTAGCCTCTAGAAGATATACGAGGCTAAACGAATAGAGGGTAGCAGAAGCTCTTAATAAGTAGGCTTTTATTTATAAATAGTAAGGGAAGGTCCCTTAGATAATAGATATAGAGGTAGCTAAAAGGGTAAATTTAATAAGGCTAAAGCCTATTCTCTTAATAATTAAGAAGAAGATACTATCTCTTTTAATATTTAAAAAAAAGAAATATAGTACTAAGTAAATCTAGGGGTAGCTAGAGGGGTCCTTTTTATACTACTTAGATCCCTCGAATACTAAGCTCGTATAAGTATTCTACGCAAGTAAAAAGTACGGCCTAAACGATTTTTATAAAATTATCTTAAATACTAAGGTATCGTAATAGTTAACTAAAGGAAAAGGGTAATTCTAAGCGCTATAAAAGATCGCGCTAATAATGCTTAATACGTTAATAATAAGTATTACGAGGATTAGTTTCGGCCTAGGTAAGGAAATCGTCGCCCTAGGTATAATAAAAGTAGAAATATACTTCGGAACGATAATTTCTTATATTTTACCCGTTAATACCCTATTTTTCTTATATCTAAAAGATATAGATCGACTAGGTATTATATTTAATAATACGAGGAATAGAATCTCTAGTAATAAGCACTTTAAGATAATCGAATAATAATAGGGGCATGCGTTTATAAAGCTTACTAACGACACGAAGTCGATTAATTACTTAACGGAAAGTAAACTTAGAAGATTATACTAGAGATTTGGGTACCTATCGGTTACGAGGCTATATAACCTCTTAAAGTAATTAGGTAATAATAATATCGAAATAGGGGCGCTAAAGTAGTTAATAAAAGTATATTATTAATACTAAATAAATGCGCAGAGCCCACGTAGATTTAAGTTTAAATTACGTAATAAGCTTAATTTTAACTAGGAAATCGTCGTCGATATTTTCTATTTAAATAGTCGGCTAGTATTATATATAATCGACGTAGCTATATCCTTCTAAGTAAGGTAATTCCTCCGGGATTTATAAATAAAAATAGTATAAGTAGCCCTGCGAAAAAGCTAGATTAATATATACTAAGGACCGCTAGACGGTATTAGAACCGACGCCGGCACTAGTTTTAAGTTAGTAAAATTTAGGGATAATGCGACGGCCTATAGTATATAGCTAAAAGTCGTACCCGTTAAAGCGTATTATAGTATTAAAAAGGTAGAGAGGGCATACTAGTAGTTAAAAAGGGCGTTTAGAATTATTAAAAAGGAAAATCCGGATTTTACTAATAACGAATACCTCTAAATAGTACTTAAATACTATAACGATACTATAGGGCCTAACGGACTTATATTAACGCTATTAGTATTTAAAGCATATCTAAGAACGACCTTAGCCTCGCTACTATTACTAAGCATAAACTAACGAGCCTGAGTAATTAAAAAAGTAATACGGGCACTGCGCGAGGTAAGTATAAGAAGGTAAGTTAACGAGGTAATTACTATGCGTAATAAGCCCGATATAGGGGATAATCTAAATATATTACTAAATTCGGATATATAAATATAGCGCGAAATTACCTAATAGTAGGCTAGGCTATATAAGTTAATTTCTATCGACGAGCGCTCTTATATAATCGTAAGAGATCGTAACTAGCTACTTAAAGTATTAATTATAATAGTTAGACTATATTATATAGATCCTAACGAGGTAATTTCTAACTTATAAAAAGAAGAAGAGCTAGGGGAAATTATATAACCCGCGGTAAAGATATAGGAAATTATCCTTAATAAAATCGTCGTAGTAGTATTAATAGACGACGAGGAAGAGGAAATTGCTAAAAGGGTATTAATACTATTAGCGAGACGTCGTAAAAGACTACGATAGTAAGCCCCAACGCGGCAATTTATTACTAACAACGAGGTAATTAATACTTTTTATATAGTAAAAAAGAAAGCCGATTTCGAGCTAGTAATTAAACTACGTAAAGAAGGCGTAATTATAACTACTAAAAAGCCGTATAAGGGATTAGATCTTATCGAAATAAATACTCTTCGCAATCGAGGGGTCTATCGATTTATCTTATACGACCTAGAAAAATATATAAACCTCTATATATTTAAATTATAAATAGTTCGTAAGATTAAAGAGAAAGGAATACCCTAGCCGTACGAGAAGTCTAAATATATAATTTAGGGGTACGGCGACGTTAAAAAAGCAACGCTACTTATATAATCGCTTATTATATAGCGTTATAGCTAACGATTAATAATAGTAATAATAATATTACTATAAAAAAAGGGATACGAGATTTAGAGCCGTAATATTACCTAGGCCTATACTTAATCGGCTATAGGGCTTATAAAAAAAATCCTAGCCTATTTACTAAAAGAAATAGCTAGTAAGTACTTAAAAAGCACGATTATTAAAGTGCTTAAGCTACTATATAGGCTCGTAGAATCGGGCACCTATTAATAAGCTACTTACTACGATTTTTATATTAATTAATTATTAATAGTTACCTCTATATACGACCCGTGCTTACTAGTCGCGGAGTACGAAGGTAACTAATTTAGGATCGTTAGAATATAAACCGATAATATATTAGGCCTATTTAATATTAACTTTATAAAAAAGGAGAATAAGGAGCTCTAAAAAGCGGGTTTTATAATAAAACTAAAAGAGGTCCTTATAATAAATACCCCCTTAGTATTTAATAGCGGGATTTTTATAATTAAAAGAGAAAACGTCGTTTTTTAGTAAAAGGAGTAGGGCGAGAAGATTAACCTCGTCGATCTAAACGTAATTAATATTAAAAAGCGGTATAAGGCTAAGCTCGCGCGAGGGGTATATATTATAAGTATTTATTAACCCGAGGCGACTTTTAATTACGCTAAGGTAGTATAAGCTATAGATCTAACTAAACGAAACGTCGAGGTATTTAATAAGCGGCTTAAGTAATAATAAACGAATCTCGATCGAAGTCTCGTTTACTACCTAATCGACCTTATAACTAATAAGCTTTACGTTTTCGTTAATAGGTTATTTATAAATAATAACGACCTTACTTCGTAATTAGAGTATATTATTATCCTAGTTAATAAGAGTATAAGCGAGAGCGAATTTACTATATATAGTAATATAATCTACTACTTATTAACTAAAAATAAGTAGGTAACGAGAAGTATATTAGCATCGGAGGTCTATAGTATAATTAATAGCGTTAACCTCTCTTATATAATTTTAATAACGCTAAGGAAGATTACTAATTAAATTAGCTTTTTACCTATTTTAACGGTTATTTATACCAATTCTTACTCGCTATACGAATACCTCGTTAAATTAGGAACGATAAAAAAAAAGAGGCTTATAATCGATATTATAGCCCTTAGGTAATCGTATAAAAGGCGCGAAATACTTAAGATTTATTAAATTAATAATAAAGATAACCTCGTAGACGCTTTTATAAAAATAGTACTAAATAAGGGATTAGAGTAATTCGTAAGTAATAAAAAAGTTACTATACGAATAAAGGGATAGGTTATATAAAAAGAGTAAAGAAAAGGGGGAAAAGGAGACGACTTAATAAACGGGCCTAAGGTCGAATTATACCTCTAATTATAGTAGTTAAATCGATAAAAAAAAGAGAAAGTTAGTATCGGATTAGAAGTCTAATTCGACCGTAGTATATAGCCGACTATATAGGGGCTAATTAGGGGCCCTATTTACGATTATTATAGCTAGATTAACCTACGGTTAGAACCTCCTTTTTATACTTACTACGTAGATATTCATATAGTTCAATTAATCTCTTCGTCAACTACGGTTCGAACTAACTACCCTGTAATAGGGATACTAATAGGTGTAGCATTTGAACAACTCCGGGGTCGAGACTGATGATAAGATGCAAATTTTCTATGACGCTCGCCATAGCTCAGTGGAAAGAGCGGGTGGCACTTATTGATCGCTCGCTTTGTTCACCCTTCAAAGATAGAGTTTGACATCTTTTTAACATCTTCTTAATCAAATTATCAGGCACGAGGCAACTTTACGGCAGGAAATGGCACTGCATGATGGTAAGATGATGCTTCTTGTAAGACCGAGGCCCAGAGACTATCCTTGCGCCTTCCAGGCGTATTGCTCTCATTCCTTTACGAACGTAGATGCTCTATCTGCCCATGCAGCAGATGGGTTGCTGGCAAATTCCAAAGGTTGAATATTTCCGAAGTTTTTAAGTGACGGTGAGAAGCTCTGTGTTAACATGATCTCATCGTAGAGCGGCAGTCGTCTGCCTTAAGGAACCGATGAACGGATCAGGTTTCCGCATCATCTATGATAACGCAAGAAGAAGGAGACAAGGAATGTCTGAGGAGTGGTTCTTAAGCCTCGATCGAACTATACTCTAGATAGATGCTCTATTTGATGACGGAAGTTTGAGAGCAGATAGTCAGTAAGTGTCGAACATCCAGATACCTAGTTCAAGGTAAGGGGAGCTTCTTTTATTACTCAAACAACAGATCGGACCGGGATGCTGATTGAACGCTTGGAGCGAAGCCAAGATATGACATAACCGTTCTTTCAAGTACTATTATCGAGGGCTTGCAGGAGAGAGCTCCTGTTAGTGACGACGAAAACGTCAAGTTGCCAATCACAGCCTTCTACCACTTCAACCGAACGTCGAGTATCATAAACAGCTGCGAATCGCCAGTCTGTCTTCGCGCAGTTGCCACACAACTAACAAGCGCTCTACAAGACAACACCTGATTCTTGGTTCACTAGCTGTCCTTAAAGGGATCATGGGAATGAGCCAGCTGGAAACATCGTCCTAAGATGTTCTTAACGCCTTGACCCTGCTAGTTCAAGCGCGTCCCGTGTACATTCTTATTGACGGAATCGACGAATGCACTGATCACTAGACTTTGCTGGTCATCTTGTTCAATGCAATAGCAACTGCCGAATGCTTCTTATTCTCCCAAAGCTACCTAGAGCCATTGGCTTTCTCGACGCTGATCACATAGGATAACTTCCAAGCTATTCTGGGCCTCATGCGTTCGGATTCCGGGAGCCTCGTTGATGAAGGGTAGTTTGGTAACCGTGGCATCCCTGAATACACCGTAACTCTGGCGGCTCGGCAGACTAATAGCATTTTTCTCTGACCTCAATTATACGTATCCTTCCTCTGTTACCCTGCACGTACGCCGAAAATTCGACACGTCTTTTTAGCTGATACACAAAGATTTGACGGGCGGGGTGGATTGCTCATCTACATTCTTCATCGGTTGAATCAGTCCAGACACCATGCCAAGGACATGACCATAAAAGGATTCAGCTAGGTCGGAGCGGCATTTGATCTCCTTGAGAGAGAGACCCTTCACGTCGCGTTCGCAATCATTCCTAGCGAGGAGACCACGGATCTAGATTTTCTAGTGGCGTTACCCAACAGCGCGCTCATAAGCTTTGGGAGGAGGTGCACTCGAAGACAGTTGGAGTTAACAGGGAGTCTAATATGGATTTCCAAAACTCGAAACATGTACCCAAAGGCTACAACTTGAAAGCAGAGGGGAACATCCGGCAGCCCGCTCCGGCTCCGCCTGAGACGATAGCGATTATACCGACAACATCTGGGCCAGTTCAGCCAGCTCAAGCTGTCGGATTGAAGGCCTAATTCGACTGGGAGTCAAAGGCACCGCTGAAGCCACCAGTGACCCCTCTATCAACTTTCAACAGCCCGACCAACCTAAACATTCCAGTGAAGCTGTCTAGCCTCCGCGGTATACTGAGGAGTTTTCAAGGCCAGCTTATGGATGGGAGTCATGATTCTCTGGAGGGATGCCGTCCACTTGTGATAGAAGCTGGATTCCACCCGGTCCATGATAGCAGCCTTGCAGAAAAGGAACCGAGAAAGGAATGAGGCCCAAGAAATTTGTTTGGATAGGATATTCCCTACACCTGATGTGCGATGATTAGGCTGCAACTCAATGTGTCTCGTCCACCTGAGTGAGTCTTGGGGCGTGGGCTTCTTAAAACGAGCATGAAAGTGACACATGTATGCTGGGCCCAGCATAAAGTTGCGCATTAGAGGTGACTTCGAGTTCGCGTCTTGGCGACGCTTCTTTCTGAACCCCTCGTCTTGGCCGAGTTGGGCTCTACCATGTGGCTTTTCGTCTGGCGGTGGCAGAACAGGGGTCGAAAGCTGTCCAGATTTTGTGCAAGTTCGAAGGAGTCGCTCCCACCTATCTTCATAATGTTTCGAAAGCTCTTTGTAGATATCAATGTCAGCAGGACAAGTCTTTCAGCCGGTACGAAGCTCAATAATCTGGTTTTGAAGTGCATATGTATATGAAAGGAGGAAGTTGTTGGGCAGAACCCACGAATCCTCCGTTGGGTGTGAGTGGATGTGGATGGGCCCATTTACAACGACCGGATGACTTTTCGAATTCCATTCCCTGCCATCAATTTTCGGACACTCGCAGTGTCCAAGCCGTAGACGAAAGGCAGCGGGTTCAGGCGAGATCGTGGCTTCGTACACCCTTTGAATCCAGTGGTATTGTTCCCTCCATCCAGAACTGCCAAAAACTAACTACCAGAAATTCGGCATAGCTTCCACTGTAATTGTTGTACCAAAGTTCGAAAGTCCCATTGCCCTAATCATCCCCTAATGCTCCAACTTATCAAACTCCATTCTCCCAACCCCTCTGAAATCGACGAGACGACTCCAACGTGTATTATATCACTCTGGTTAAAAAAGGGCTTTCTGTCGGTCTGATTGCGCCCTGAACACGTGCGTTTCTCTCTAAGCGGAAGCCCGAGAGGCGTATACGTTCTCTGAGCAGTTGTATGCCTGCAGTATGCTGCTGTCTCAACCAGGCGTGTAAGTGGCTTGTGGCATTTACCGTCGGGTTGCCTGAAGGGGGAATACCCATCGGGGTCGCTTTGAAGGGGGGAGGTGGGTGTGCTTGCCGTCGAAGTGGCCGGAGGAAGTGGAAGTGCCGTCGACGTGGCTGGGAAGCGAGAGTGCCCGGGAACTGCGGTTGTCGTACTGATGGGAAATCCTGCTACTTTTTGCGAGGCACTTGCCGTTTTTCGAGGTGTCACAAAGGCGTGGAAAGTCGAGGATCTGAGGTGACCGTAAGTACGTAACAACAAATGGGGAATGACCGTAGTGGGTAGACCTTTGTTCAACCCGTATGGTTGCCCTTGAAGAGACTTGGTGAAAGCTGGAGATCCGGGCGTTTGTTCGCTGTTGGATCTCGGCGGTGGTGTAGGAGGGTGAAATCTTTCCGCAGCGAGCAGGCGGAGGGAAGTCAAAGTAGGCGTATTGGAACGCCCTCTCTCAGCTGCTAGCGGTCTGGCGGGCTGCGGGCTTAGCGAAGTGACCCTTCCACGGTGGACTTGTAGCGGAGGTCTGCATGATAAAACGCATTCTCGAAGCTTCCGTCTAGCCGCCGCAGTCGAGGTTGATATTAGCACAGAGTCGATCGTGATCTTACCAGTGGGTCTCAGTCACCTAAATTGCTAGGCAAAAGAGCTGGCTCTGCTCTTCTTTCGGAACTGTCTCTTCAGTTGATCGTGCCCTAGCTGACATATGACGGAACCTACCACTCATCCATTCTAGACATACGAATCAGGATCATTCCAAGCACTACTCAGTGTTTGTAAACACGTCAGCAGGGCAACCGTACGGCTGGCACGAAGTGCAATCATCGATATATTGGGACTGCGTATGGAGGTGGAAGGAGGAATTGAGTTGGCAGAGCCCACGAATCCTCCGTTTGGCATAAGATAGTTGGGTGGAAGGGCTGTTTACAACGGCCTTTTACCTTTCGAATCCGTCAATATTTCAACACCCACCGGTGTGTCCTCACTGTGGCTTTCCTTTTGTCTACATCCACGTAGAAGTGAGAGTTTGGTTCTGAAGAGCTGCCAGTATTCTCACGACCCCAAAGACCCGTCTCCATTAGCGATTCTGAGTTCCCGGGGTGCAAAGTAGCCGATTATTGTGCAGACGGTGGGGTTTGGGGGGGAGGGGGGGGTGTCTTGGAAATCAGCCTCGTGAGCCTCTTGACGGTGCAGCGAAAGGAGGTGGTGCACGATAATTTGGTTGTGTTGGTGTTCTTATCACAGGGCCATTGGGGTCGTGCCAGTGAAGCTGATGAGGGACGAGAGGTCAATTTGTCCGTGTTGATATTATGCGCACGGGGGGAGAGCTGTCGACGGCCCTGGATGATGGCGGCCAGACGTGTAGAATTCGACTTCTATAACCCAATGCTCACTTGGCAGCGGGATATGACCAGTATTATGGGTTCTGAATTCTGGTTGGTTTGAGCGGAAGAGGAGCTCGTGAATGCTGAAGACTGGCCAAGCGGCTACTGGACGGGCGAATCTGTTGTCCCAGGTCAGACCTTGGAAGACTTGACATCGCTTGAGAATGCCTACTCTTAAGGAGCTAGGGGCTGGATTGAAGAAGCGACAGTAATCGAGGTATTCAGTAGTAGTGATTTGTGGTGATTCCGTAGTTACTACACGAGCGCCCTAATGGTGAATGTTACTTCCCCTGGATGACAGTTAGTGCATGCTGGTTTAGAATGGTAAGATGGGCGGCGTAGATTCAAACAATGCCTCGGGAATGCAAGGGCCCAAATTGGTGATGTTTATCAACTTGATGAATGTTCCTGGGCGTGTGGTCATCAGTCTAAAACTGATTAGTAATTAGATTCTGGAAGTCAACAGTGCTAGGGAATCCGCATTCGTCTCAAAAAGCCCGGAGATGGTCATAACAAATGTCCGACGGTATTCCAAACTGAAGCTTTCGAGACCTCGCTCCACACTACATTCAAGTGCGGGTGAGTTGCAATCGGTTCAAGGCAAGGACAGAGGTCGTATTGAAAAGGTGCCTAGTGACGTTAGAAAAGGGGACTCGGAATACAGTACGATAGAGTGATCATATATAAAGATATTCGAGCCGTTGCACCTTCCGCCTTCCATTGTACGCAAGCAGGGATAGTGTGCTCTGTCCGCCAACCTCCTCCTTCCATATACCCATTACGGAATAGTGCATGTCATCACACAGACCTTCTTCCACCAAAGCCCACCGCGGGAGGACCGATGCACCATCCTTTTTCCTGTCAGAATTACCCGTGGAAAGAGCTCCGTCAACAAGCCCTCAGCAAAGGACATTTCGACAAGCCTCCAGCTGCCAGACCGACCGCCAGGCCTCTGACCGCCTCAGAAAAGCTCCCTTTAGCAAGACGACCTTTGGCAACCTTGACGTCCTGGGACACTTGGTAGGACAGACACACACATAATTTCCATGAATGGGCTTCCTACTGCCCACTGTCTTTGCGCCCTTCGTGGCCCACGTGATGGAGACCGTTGGACGGCTGGACTGTTGGACCGTTAGACGTTGGGCCGCTGGGACAGGCCGTGGGGATGTTAGGAGTTAGAACGTTAGACGTCAAGGCAATCCGGGAACACCAACCCCTTTCCCGACGCAAGGTATGGAATGGGTTTTTCAAGAACACATCACGACCTGGATCTCCTTACAAAGCTGGTTGAGAATCTCTTTAGCTTCCCGCGTCGCCACTATCCTGCCCAGACGTTGAGTTTGAGTGGTTCAACTGTCATGCCAGATTCCCATGATCTCGTCAAGATTAGCTATATGGGAAACACTGGTTCGACGTATCTTGCCCTGGGCTGCATGGAGTTGTTTTCTCATTGTCCATACGGACCCCATTCTGGAAACCGCCGATTTTAATCAAAGTCTACTAATGCCAGTCGGTCTCAACGATAGGCGCACCAAGTTCATGATCATGAATTACTACCAGGGCGGACTCGTTTTTGTTGCGAAGAAACAATACCCGGTTGCGTAGGTCCTTGTGGCGCGTCACTTCGTCCTCGTAGTGCTGTCGCCTCACTCGCGAACTCACTCTGTTATGGCTGCTTGAAGCTTGGCCCGTTTGTTCTACAGGTGAGCAAGGCGAGCTGTATTGGTTTGACACCTGAACAGACGTTAGGACACTGATCTCAAATTAACACTGGGGGATGAACGAACCAGCATCCTCCTCACTAATTACCTATTTTGAACCGCTATGCAATGCTTTAACATGACTTGTCGCGTTGTGCCCGAATCTCTCAAATTAAACAAACGTCCAATTGGCTCGCAACATTTCTCGAGAATGCCTGATGGAGTGACAGCTTCGCAAGACTATCTGATAAAGCATCAAGGCAGACCAGACGGCACCTGCATAAGCCTCGCCCACAATTGATCGCAAGTTGGGAATGGCCTTCTCGACGAAGATCTTACGGGTACCTACCAATATTGTCTGCTTGGATGACCCGTGGTTCTCAATTACCGCGCCCAAAATCTAAAATAATCACGCCAAAAGAAAAATGAAAAATGAAGCTCATACACCTTGGAGCACCGTCCGAGTGGCCCCAGTGGCTGGTCGGAAACTAGGATGACCATGGCTTCTGGATGGTGTCGACTCGGAGGGAGGTTCCCAACCCGTATACCATGTATCCCAGTTTCTAAGTGTCGTTGACGCAGCGGCAGTTTCCTCGTGGGAACATCTTCCCCATGAGACCTGTCGCTTCTCACCAATACTTGTTCCTGTACACCCTGGTCTCCCCCGTATACCCCCTATACTCACCCACCCAAATATTATGAAATGTGGAAGGGTTGTCTCTCCAAGCCGAAGCCCGAGAGGCGCATACATTCGCTGGGCGACTTGCCGCCTGTAGTATGCAGCTATCCCAACTACCCATAAGATGGCCTTATTCTTGCCCTTACCATTGCCGTTGAGGTGGCTGAAGGAGGCATCGTCGTTGGATTGGCCAGAGCAAGTGCCGTCGGATTGGCTAAGGAGAAGCCGAGGTGCCGTCGAACTAGCTAGAGGTGGGTTTGACTGCAGATTTAATTGGAGGAAGTATTAGTGAGTCGTCGAGGTAGCTGCGGTAGATGAAAGTGGTTTGGCGGAAGTGCTTGTGACTGCTGACCTTGCCATTGAAGGGGCTAGATGAAGTGTGTGGGTTCAAGTGATGGGGAATACTGATACGTTTCTCTTTGTGTAGCCACTTTCCATACTTGCCGTTTGGCGAGGGGCTATAAAGACGGGAAAACGAGGAGCCTAGGCTGCCCATAATTTCTCGGCAAGCAGAAGGTACGCGCGTTGGGCAGGTACTTCTTTGAGACCGGAGTGTTGCCCTGGAAAAGACGAGGCAGTTGAGGATACGGGCGACTGTTGGATCTCGGCGGTGGTGTAGAAGGGGGAAACCCTTCCGCAGCGAGCTTGGGCGGAAGAAGTCGAAGCAGGCGTTTTGAGACGGGACGCCCTCTCTCAGCAACCATTGGTCTGACGGACCAAGAGACTCGCCGAAGGAGCTATTTCCGCATGGAACAATTCTGGAAAGGAAAAAGAAAAGGGCTTGTCAAAATGACACTTTTGCGGAGAGCTCGTTTTCAGGCGGAAGGAGGTCGTTTGGTGAATTGGAACGCTAAAGGGTGTGTCAGAGGATGCTCTTTCTACAGGTAATTCTGGCAGAAAAGAAGTTTGTCGAAGTGACCCTTTCATAGCGAGGTCGACTCATAGCTGAAAGAGGTGGATAAGGTGAAATTCTTCCACGGCGAGCGTGTGGGGAAACTCCAGCGCAATTGGCGCTGCAAGATGTTATCGCGCTTTTTTTGAGCGGCACACAATGTCGAGAACTGAACCATGCAGGATGTGAGCAATACGGTGTTGGCTTTTTCCTAACACCGTTCCAAGATCTTGGCTTGCTCCCCCTTTATTTGAAGCAGTATTTCGGGTCTTTTCATTGTTCGGGAGCTGACTGCACCTTGACATAGTGAGTGCAACGCTGATCCGCCCGTAGCCGCAAATCTTTTGACTCGTTGGACCGCTTCGCCTGCAATTACCTACACTAGATACCGTTGAATGCCTTGCGAAGCCTTTCAACGCCACTTTCTCCCCCTTACAAGCGAACCTTCTACCCCAAGTCGCCTTTATCACCGTGGGGTGCCTTGCGAGGTTGTCTTCCTCCTTTTACGCCTGAATCCGCCCAGTCCATCCTCTCTCCAACAGGCGGATGATCACTCGGCAAATGGACTCGGAATATTTTGGTTATAGCCACAGAACGGAAGGCAAAGGTGCAGTCTTCCCAACTCGAGCGGATGCATTTAACTTATTGTCTTTCGTCCACGCAGTACGACAACCCAACGTCAAGCAAGGCACGACAGGGAATGTCTTCGTGTTTCTCTCGATCCACTTCGGTCCGTAGAACATGCTTCGGCCACAAAGCTTCTCGGAGTCACACCCTTCTCCATCACATTCGTCTCGCGCAAGTTCTTGGCTGGCCAGATTGTTTCTGATCTGGATGAGTCTGTTGACTTAGACGAGCTCCGCCTCTTCCAGCGATCACTGTCTATCAAAGCATCTCACATCGAGTCAAATAGCAGGTTCTTTCAAGCCTTCAAGCTTCTCCTGTATTCAGCAATTTAGCATCAAATTCTGCAGACCCAGCCACCAGCGAGACATGACAACATTGTTAGGGCGTACGGACACAGACGCTATCATCAGGAAGTTCTGAACTGTTGTAATATCGAGGGCAGAAGAGGGGATTCAGAAGGTGGGTGGGCCGGTGCAAACGGCCCTTTTACTTACTTACACCCAACGGAGGAATCGTGGGCTCTGTCCACTAACTTCCTCTTTTTATACATGCGCCGTTTAATATCACGATTATTAAGCCTCGTACCGGTCGAAAGGCTTGCCTTGCTGACGTGAATACCAACATAAACCATGACCTATTTTGTTTCCGGAGGACACTTAAATCGGAAACCTTGCGATATCTTGTTGTGTACAGTTCTTCGCTGAGCGAGCGGCTCAGACCTTTCTTGGATATAACTTCGAGACTTCACACGCTACATACCACCGGTATGTTTCATGGAGTTTTGATGAGGCTTCCTCTTCAAGATATCATCAGGTAAAGGATATATAGCCAATCTCACTGACTTTGGATCCACAATGCGGCGAAGCGAAGTAAGTTTTCATGTCTCCCCCCTCTGAGACTTTTTCCTGTGGCTGGCCAGAATGTGCAGCCCAGTTTCTCAGGATGGGATGAATTGGTTTGGTTCAGACTGACATGTTCTCTGTTGGTATTACGCTGGTATTTCTCCTAGCTAGTAGTCATACTGTTGACGGCATGAAAGCTATCTTCGCGTCAAACCTGCAATCTCTCAAGGAAGCAGATAACCTAGCCTCCTGGACCATAGATCATCACCATCATCTTCCAACCAGTGGCGATGTCCAAGCGGAGAGCAACGATTGGGTGACAGACTCTTATTGAGTCGGAAGCTCTGGGTTTGCCGGCCATGGAGTCAGTTACTGATACTTGCTTTATCTTCAACGAGTTGTTGGTCGCCAATGCTAGTCATCCGCCCGATTCTATCAAGACGCGAGCAACAGAACTCAGATTTATACAACGGCAGCATTTGCATACACTATCCCAACGTGACAACCAATCAGACCTGTTGGCTAAGACCGCTTCTCCCAAAACTATGAGGAAGACAAAGTTGCGAAGGTTTACGGGGCAAACGATTCCTTCCACCATCAGTAGAAGCGAGTTTGAGGCCGGCATTCTTGCTCACTGCTATCATCAGCCAACGGGTTGTCTGAAAGAAGCAAAGTTCGGTCTAGAGAAGGCCGTGACTTTGTATAAAATCGTTCTCAGAACCTTTGGCGTTATCGAACACTCTACAAACACCTCAAATCCGTCGTGCTGTGGCCCGAAGAAATATTGGAGACTTGACAAGAAGGATGGTGCGGCATGTGGAAATTTCGTAAGCACTGTTCTGCCTGGTGCGAATTCCAAGAAAGTTTCAACTCTGCGTGGTTTTGAAATGAAAATTCGGCAGCTCATGGATTTGAAGATGATATCCTCGCAAAAGACGTTGTTCAAGGTACATGGTCGATGGAGATTGTTACATAATATGCCCCTAGTACAAAACTTCTACAGAGCTATCTTAGATTCGTTCTCCACTTTAGACTTTTGCTTTGCCCTACGAGAGAAACCTTGGAAAAGAAGTCACTGAAAAATGCTACGGACGTTTGAAATTCAGTGACGAGCCCAGTGGATGCGGCATACTAGTATGCTGATGTCGTGTTTAACGCGAACGACCCCGCCTAGAAACGGTTCGACGTTGCTCTAGAGCTATTTATATTTGACATTTGCAGTCTGGCATGGACTTATGGAGGCTCAAGCTTCTGTCGGACGTCTCAGCGAATTCCTTAGAAGAAGTCTTGCGGTATTCCGGGATGAGGAGATGGAGTGGCTGTGCCTGCTTCCAAAGCAGGCAGAACACCGGCGCTATCTTCGCTTTGCTCAATCAAACTCTTCTCATCAATTTTCGCCAGGTGTGGCAGATTGCCTAACTGATACTATCTTCAACAAGCTTCACAAATCAGCTATTACCAGGAATATTGATCTCCTTCTTGACATTCCAGAATAATTGCCTTTAGGCTGGTACAAATGCCAAAGTTTATTCAGAGAAACCTGTCTGATGATGTCGTTTTGAGGAGAACATACGTCTATACGAGAAAATTTACTTGCTCTTAGAGCGAAGGCTGCTCTCACAACACCGCATGGAGTTACTTTTCTTCACTTCCTCGCAGCTTTTCAAGACGGTGATGTGCCCAGAATTGGGTTAACTTTGCTCCAACACGGCCTCCACATTGACAACATCTGCGAGCCAGGGATCACTCACAAGAAACCTTTCCATAGCTTATTCGACCAATTCGTCTCTAGTCTGAGCGGTAACAGCCGGAAATCACTGCGCTTTGCAAGCCCTTCTAGCTCATGGAGCTGAGCCACAGTTTGGAGACTCACAAATCACCTAGGCAGCCACATTTCCATCCAATTTACCTGCTCAAAACGATGATTGGCAACCTCAGTTTATATTCTTGCAGATGCTTCATTGCCGAGTGCGTCAGCTTTCACATACAGGGCTACTAGGCATTCTTCCGAGCCATGGATTGTGATCCAGCCAGCCGAATCCGTGAGGATATCCTCCACGGACGGCAGAGTCAACTCGCGGCATCTTCATGCGTGAGATTCCTCTCTGAGTCCGGTGTGGATCTGATGCTTCCGGTTCAACACTTGCAGTCACCCAATCCCGAATGACTGCATATCTAACAGCACTGCTACCTTACATTATTTGTGAGACTACCAAGATCGAGACCTTAGGTCCAGGTCAAGAACTTGGGTCGGCTCTCTGTGTCTATTAAGTCTTTGAGGGCCACAGGTCAGTCTCTTTTTGATTCACCGTCGAGACAATATGGACGCAGATGTCAGCCGTAACGTACCAGTCGTTCGAAAACTCTTACCAAAAACGAATGTTTTGTATTTCATTATTAGCGCTCTTCAAGTGGTTCAGAGGCCAGGCATGATGCTTTCTCCGACAGGTTCACACTTTCTTCTAATAGTTTCTGAAATTCAGGGCCGCTCTCAAGTTGTGACGCAAGTTTGGGAAACTCAAAGTACCAACCTGGCCCAGCGGAGAGGTGGAAACACCTTCCCCTAAAACCTTATTCTTTATTTCAACAGCTTCCAAGACATTGAGTCCCAGATCTCCTTCATTCTTGTTCTCTCTCTGGGAATGAGGATCCCTTACTTACGACCATTAGCCACGAAGACGATGTCGGTTTGGCGGCCCTCCGATTCGCTGCCCACGTACTAACCGAGAAGCAACTCAAGAGTCCCGAAGTATTCCATACAACTATTAAGCACTTCAGAGAACCGAAAGTTCCCAGCTAAGTACTCATTGTTCATCCAAAGGAGCGGGGTATGTAGCATTACATCTTGCAATGAGTCGTCTGGTGGTAACTTTGCTGTCGTTGAATGGTTGGTACAGCAGCTCGGAATCAACGTCGATGTTCAATCCTGCGAATGGAAGACTCCCATGGATTTTTTGTGTTGATATTGCAGAGTATCATGAGAAAGAAGAACAGATTGGGTTCGAGAGGCGAGGAAGTAGAGTGGAATAGCAGTGCGGTTTACCATGGTTGTTTTCGACCTGCCACTCGCCACAGATAGCGAAGGTCTGATGGCAGACTGTTCTGCGTTGCTTATGTGGCAAACTGAGGAAAAATACAAACTGGCGGATGCCGTGGAGAGCATATGGTACTGAACTAAACTAGAAAGTATGGATTCTCTTTTTTAATTCGTGTCAATCTGTGAATGATAAAGCTAACACCATTGTCATCTGACTGTCTCAAGATTGATACACTCTTCCCGACGTATGGCGCTAAAAACCCTGATGAGGGGCATTTTCTCTTTCTCCAGCAACACCGTACTCTTGTCTGCGGATTTGAGAACGTGGACCAGTTTCTGTTACACAAGTTGGGGAAGTTGAAGCAACCACTCATGCAACCTAATCATTCACATTGCTTTGCCCAAGATCTTGCCCTTGAGCGACTGGCGAGACTCTGTGGCCCGTCGTATTTGCACCCTGTGAAACACACGGTTGGTTAAGCATGCCATTGGTTTTGAAATGAGTAGGCAGTACTCACGGCAGGCTCTGTTTGAATGTGTCTTCTTGAATGACTTCTTCGACACAATGTCGAACCACACGCTCGAAGCCCAAGTC
Source organism: Colletotrichum lupini (assembly GCF_023278565.1). Taxonomy (NCBI): domain Eukaryota; kingdom Fungi; phylum Ascomycota; class Sordariomycetes; order Glomerellales; family Glomerellaceae; genus Colletotrichum; species Colletotrichum lupini. The sequence goes on along the minus strand of NC_064674.1, from coordinate 393,962 downwards.
GTTTTAGCACTTTGAGAGGTGATTTTGGTGTTCTTCCGGATCCTGGCCTAACACACCCTCACCCATTTCAATGACAGCCTCGCAGTATCAAAATGGCAATGTCAACAGCATCGACCATACCTCCTTAATATAGCTCAAGGATAGACAGTCCGCCACAGCGCCCATGATCAAGACAACGGCTGTTTGAAGGACCTTTTGAGTCTCTAATCTGTGAGCGTAATGTTTCGAGAAATGTGTGAGGAAGTCCTTTCATCGTCTGAAACAGCCCTTTCGGCCGGGAGCAGTGGAACTGGTCAAGAAAACGTGCTGCATCGAGGCCTATTCACTGATTTTCATTACCATGCGCGGGCTCAAGAAACCATCGAGGCATATGTTACACGTGCAGCCAGAAATGACCCTCGCGCGTTGCTCTTGGGGCGGCGCCTCAATACCCTGAAGCAGAGAAAGGCATGTGGTTGAACCTTTGACAAAGCCACTGAACTCATCTCCCATCAGTCGCATGCGACTAAGCCCACAAAGCTTCTGAGCTCGGCTCATCTCAAGCTGCGCCTCTAGCGCTTCCAGTGGCGTATATCCTGCGTAATCATGAGCTCCCTGAAATGCTGCCATAATTGGTTGTTGAAGGCGCCACGCCACACAACTAGGCTTGGAGGCTTTGGCAGCAGTATCAAGAATAGTGTTCCCACAATCATCAAGAGCCTGAAGAGGAGATCGTTCTAGAACGCCGTCTTGAATGAGTGACCGTAAGAAAGCGAGCGCGTCTTTTTCTGGGAGTGTCCTCGCGGCAAAAAGTAAAGGAAGATTGCGCCTAGTGATCGGTGGTTTCTGCTAAGAATCGAATCCGAGCCATCCAACATTCCATTCGCTGTTCCACTCACTTAACTTTGGTCTGAGTGAGATCAGCATTGCAATGTATGGCGTGTTCCTAAAAATCGCTGCTAATAATTTCGTTGAGCTCTGGCTCTGGATCAGGGTCTTCGCCGCGAGATAAACGTCGAGATGGATGTTTTTTGTCTCGAACCAAGGCAAACCTTGACGTGAGACCAGCCCGTCGGAAATGTAGGTAACGAAGGAAGAATTCCACTCGTTCTTGATACTGTTTTTAATACACACCATCAGTATAGGCAGGCCTTTCAGCTAGGACGAAGCTCAATAAGTGTGCATTGAACTGCGCATATGGAAGGAGGAAGTTAATGGGCAGAGCCCACGAATCCTCCGTTGGGTGTAAATGGGTGTGGAAGGGCCGCTTATAACGATTCGATCGCCTTGCAAATCCTTCAATATTCCACATAAGCAGTGTCCAAATTGTTGGCAGAAAAGGCAGCGGATTTGGGCGAGAGATTCATGGCTTCATACGGCCGTCGAATACAGTGATGAAATCTTTGCTCAGAAATGCTGAAAGTCAACTACCAGATATTTAGCATAGCTTCTGCTGTAATTGCCGTACCAAGTTTCCCAAACACTGTTGTCCTGGTCCTCCCCAAATTTGTATCCTGATCCATCAACTCGTATGATTCCAATGCCCAAAGTCTTCGTGACAAGACGCGTCCAGGCCCGCTAGAAATCGTCGAATCCAGCGTAGTCAGAAAGAACTTCCTGCCGGTCTGACTATGCCCCGCGCACGTGCGTTTCTCTCCAAGCCGAAGCCCAAGAGACGTATATGTTCGCTGGGTGACTTGCTGCTTGTAGTATGCTGTTATCCCAAATACGCGTGTTTGCCGTCGGGTTGGCTGGAAGAGGTGCCGTCGAATTGGCTAAAGGAGGAGCTCACCGTCGAACTAGCCGGAGGAAGTGGAAGTGCCGTCGACGTGGCGGGGGGAAGTGGGCTAGTGGAAGTGACCGTTTGCCGTACTGACGGATATTCTGGGACTTCCTTGTTTGTCGAGGTATTTGCCGCAGTTGTCGTACTTGTTCCGTTTGTCGAGAGAAGCCACAAAGGAAGGGGAAATTGAGCATGCGGGCTGACCGCAAGTACACAGCAAACAGAAGACACTCACAGCGAATAGAGCCTTCGTTGAACCCGTGGATACCTTGAAGAGATCTGGTCTGTTGGAAGCTGGAGATCCGGGCGATTGTTGGCTGTTGGGTCTCGGCGGTGGTGTAGGACGGCGGGATCATTCCGCAGAGAGCTTCTGGCGGAAGGAGGTGGAAGTAGGCGGGTTGGGAAGAATCCTCAGCGTTCAGTGGCCTGAATCAGCTGTATAGTGTGCTAGGTGACTTGTCGGCGGGGCTCTTGCGGCAGGGAACAGGTTTGGCAGGAAAAGAACTTGTTGAAGTGACTCTTCTGCGGCGAGGTCGACGACCGGCGTAAGGAATCGAGCGCAGTCGATGCTAGAAGGCTTTTCGAAGTGACTCTACCGCGGTGAATCTTTGGCGGCGGGAGGTCGTACGGCGTAATGAACTGCCGTCTTCTCAGTGCTCAGCGGCCAGCGGTCTGGCGGTCGGTCTGGCGGCCTAAGTAGTTATTGAAGGGAGCTTTTCTATGGTGGCTAGCGCTCTAGCAGGCTGAGGCCTTGCAGAAGTGAAGTAACCTTTCCGCGGTGGGTTTCTGGCGGAAGGAGGTCTGCGTGATGGAGCTCCTCTCGAAGCTTCCATCAAGCTTCCGCAGTCGAGAGTTGGTTTTAGCACAAAGTCGATCGTGATCCTGCCAGTGGACCTAAGTCACCTAAGTTAATGGGAGAAAGAGCTGGCTGCCCGTTCGTAACTGTCTCTTCTGTAGACCGTGGGCCCTTGCTGATCTGTGGTGGACTTCAACCACTGATCAGTGTTGGTAATACACGTTAGCAGGACAGACACGCATTTCTGCCGGTACGAACTCAATAATCGTGTATTGAAGTGCGCATGTACATACCAACACTGATCGCTAGTCGAATTCCGTTATTTCAGATCAGCAAGGGCAACAAGTCACACAGGAGACAGTCTTGAACGGGCAACCGGCTCTTCTGCCTATTGACTTACTTTAGGTGACCGAGACTCACTGGCAGGATCACTGCCGACTTTGTGCTGCCTACTCTCGACTACAGGAGCTGGACGGAAACTTAGAAAGCGCGTTCCATCAAGCGAGAGATTACTTCCGTTTAGTCGACCGACGGGAAAGAATTCCTCGTCCTTCCACCTCCATACGCAGCAGCTGACACTACTTTATTGACCCTCCGTGCCAACTATACGGTTGCCTTGCTGTGTATACCAACAGATATCGTCTTTGCTCACTCCCATCCTGCTGACAACCTCAAAGGGGATAGCCAGGTTCTGGTGGCGTCTGATGAGCGAATATGGCGAATCGTATGTTGCTTTGGCAGCAACCGAGGTTTCCTTTGTGTTTATCGATGGTTATGGCATATGGAGGGCCAAGGAGAGGGTGGGACCAAGTCATAATGGGTTGTATTGTTATCGTGCTGCATTCAAAGGGTTCCTGAAAGCGCCCAGCCCAGTGCTGCGTGACGGTCCTCCGTTCCACCACAGTAAGTAGTGTATGCGGTACATCGCATGCCTCGGCAAGTAAACTCAAAGTAGTTGCTCTATAGCAAGCTCTGTGAACGTTTGCGTTGTCCCTGATATTCGCAGTAGGTTGTGCATGCCCTGGAGTGCCGCACATTCTTGTCATCAGTTCCGTATAGGTGCGGCTCGCTCAATGTTGAGGCGATGTCGGCTTTGAAGTCCAATCTGACTGCGCGTCAAGGGCAGCGCACATACGGCAGCGCACCCACAAAACCGGACGAATCAATTACCCTGTGATAGGGATACCAACAGGCGATGAGAAATCCTACGAAGACAAGACTGCTCCCGTCCTGAATCCTAGGATCGCTAGACTAGAACCCCGCTCCTCACTTCCAATCCTCGGAATTGTGAGCTGAGTTCGGCATCAGTTCTGAAACCTTTGATTGTCAGCATTTCGGCAACCCCTAATCCTATGATCAGCACATCGCTCCCTCTTGGTTCCCTCCCAAGTCCCAGGAAGGCGCAGAAGGGTAGGCATTATCCTAGGATTATCGCACCTTGAAATCTGCTCGCCTGGGTAGTCGTGCCAATCACGCAGTCTCTGGGCGTCGGGTAATCCAGATGCGCCTGAACAACAAAGTGGCACGCAGTCAAAATAAGGTAGCCGGGCTCGTCTTAGTTCGCAATCGTCCCTGGGTCTTATCGGTCGTTTATCGATAAGAAAAGAATGGGGATTGAGGGGGTGTTCAATCGGACCGTGCGGACGGGGCACCTCCCACAACTTTCTTTCGATATCGATAAGTGATAAGCTGAACGATAAAGTATCTCAAGGTACCTGGAGGAAAGACCCGAGAATGAGGAGAGATGCGAAACAAGGCCTGATGATGTGAATATGGCCACACACTCTTTCGAACTGCCTTGAGTAATTCACGTGCTCTGTACGGTCGTATGGATGCCAGAATGCAAAAGCTTTCCTTATAGCCTCTTCTTAGCACACGCCACGGCTTCTTACGTGCACATTCTACATGCGTCATCATTAACTTCATGAGAAACTTGATGTCCAATTGAGGTAACGCCAGAGTGTATGATCAAGGCATGGTCACATGATTGTTCAAATCCCCATTTATCATCTTGTCAACTGTCGCCCCAAACACCGTGACTGCAGTCACGTAGGTATGGTGGACCTTCACGCCAAAGGGAATGCTTAGTCATGCCAGACCCGAAAGCGGGTATGTCCACACACGTTAGGTCAGCAAGGGGTCGGGCACCTTATGTCAGCATGCGGGGGCCAGGAAGAATTGGACGGCTTTCCCAGGCTCGATGCTCGAAAGACAGGTGAATTTCTCTGTCCCCGCCGTGGTCAGGTCAGCGGGCAGTCAGCTACTTGTGGGGCGTACCGGACATCTCCCGCACATGACGGCATTTGCACTGCACCCATCTCAGGGAAGAAGCCGAATATGACAAACTGCGCTACGATCGATGGAGTTCCAAAAGTGGTGTCCATGGACCTGCCTCAATCGAGCGATGGTCCTGCGCGGCTCTCGTTAACGTTGAGAGTCGCAATAGTTGCACGTTACTTTCTCGCAGACAACCACGCGGGCCACCCAGATATCGATCAGGGACACCCCATTTGACCACGGCACTTCAAGCAGACACCTAATGGGCTGACCAAGCCACCACAGCCACCTCCGCGCGCGGGTCACGAGGCGCCGGCTACGAAGAGGAATTTCGAACCTAGAAAGTGGTGCTGATGGATGCTTGGTTTCTCTAAATGTATAGTATGCCTGGCACACAGTGCTAGGTACTGCTATAACTGTAGAATATTAGACATTGTGGGTGGGTGGTTGGTGCCCATCTTCTTAGTCTGCCTGGGAACATAATGGTCTGCAGATAACGCGCCTCCGATTGAGTCTCTCCTTGTACGAGAGCATTCAAGTTAAATTGAGATGAGCGAAGAGGGATGACCTTCATCCCGAATTCCCTTTTCGCTCTGCTCTTTATGATTGGTCCTCACAACAGGTATATTCGAAGCAAGACACGTTAGGTTGCGAGCGGAAACTGGCTATTAGGAAGGGGACGAACCTTGCACTATCTAGGAACCTGAAGGTAGATTTGGTTACTTAAGGTACCTAGCCAAAACTTCAGGCCTCGCCCGTCACAGCAGCAAAAGATGACGACGACACCGGCTCTGAGAGCAGCGATAGAACCTGAGCGAGAGAAGAGCTCTTGATCGAAGGCATCCGCCTTTATGGAAAGGGGAACCTTCACATCGAGGGCCTCGGTGGAGGGAGGCGCTGAAACTCTCTCCACTGGCACGAAGCCACCGGATTGCAGCAGTAGAAATCAGCTGTGGCTGGGCGGTGTGGCCTGTTGTGGCGGCCTCCGCTTGGGCGGCAGGCACGAGGGCAGGAACCCTTTGATAAGGTACCTTAACAGAAGGAAGGGAGGAGGGTGCGTCTGCCCTTCCAACTCCCTCCTTATCGAATACCTTTTACGCCTGCAACAGTCTCTTTAGCAATACGACACTTGAGCAAAAATCTTATTAATCGGAATGGTACCTTTTCTATTCGAGAAGTCCAGGGGAGAACGTGCATTTTTGGCAGGAAAAAATGGTGTTCTGAGGAGGAATTCGTGCGCTGGTGCGGGCGTGCACGATGCACAAAGGCAGGCAGGCGGATTCGAAAGCTTGTGACTGCTGTACTCAGCGGTGCTCCATGTTGAGGGCCATGGGGGGGGTTTCCCCTTCTTCCTTCCGCTTCTCGAAAGCTGCCCGGATTTTGCCACGCTTTGCTCTGTGTGGACACGCGACGCGCTGCACCACGCCCATCGCCCCCATACAAGATGCAATTTGCTTGGGTGGTGCCTATTATCTTAAACAACACTTGAGCGACTTCTCTTTTCACTCGTTGCATGTTGTTGAGGGGGAGGGGGGGTCTATCTGCGAATCTAAGCTGAATGCACGCATTCCTCGTGAGGATGCACCAGCCCTGAGACTGTCAAGCCCATCCTGGACCACGAGGCGTCGGTTAAGAATACGTCGTCTTTGAGAACTGCGCCGATACAAGAGACTTGAATTTCATCTGGGAAGCTCTGATTGTGTAAACTCATCATGGCCTGAAGGACACACTGACTTCCTTCATTGTCCTTGTTTATCCGCACGTTCTACCACAATCTCGTCAATCCCCGCTGCCTTCCCTGAGAAGTGCCACCCCCCGGAGCTCTTCCGAGGTCTTGTAAACCCACTACATTTGTCAGCTCTGTGCCTCCACGTTTCTGACTGGGGCTCTGCGTCGACGGCGAGCGTGAGGTACGGGTACAGCATGTCGAAGCCGCGAGAAGCGGCGGACAGGGCGTGGCTTTCTATCTATTGAACGGTCGAGGACGGATAGAGGGTGCTTTTGTGGATAAAGTCGGCGGCATCGGGGGGTAGGAGGGAGCGGATGAGGAAGTTTGTGATTGATGGTTCAGCCATCTTGGTGATTTCTGTTGTCGGTTTTCCGTGAGGGACTGGGGGGCTTCGGAATTCGGTGTTGTCGGTCGGGGTGGCTCCCACCAACTGCTGCGTCCCCTAGACGAGAAGGGTCTCGTCATCGAGAAGACGCCCGAGCTCACGGAGCTGAACATCCACAACAGTTGGACGGCCGAGATTGTTGGAGGGGAATAAGACTTTCAACGCAAGGAGAGAAGGCAAAAAAAACGGAGGAGAAAGGTGTGGCGGAATCCTGTTCTACGCGTCGAGGCATCGGCGCTGCTAGAAGGCGTCAGTACATTCAATCCCAGTCTGTCTCGAAGTTTCTCTTTATTTCTGACCTATTCGTAGACAGATATGAGGAAAATAGGATTGGAAACCGTAGATATCGCCATCTGGCAATTGATGGGATGAAGGTTTGTTAATCCTTGTTTCTTCCTTCCTACTACGTCTTTCTGTGACCTCTCGCTGCTTATTGCTCGTGTGTGGTTACTCGTCTCTTGTTTCCGGACTTTCTCTCGCTGCCGCCACATGTCAAGGGCATGAGCTTGTTCGCCCTGAGCCAGAGGAACTCTTTGAAATGCCTCTGAGTACGGACAGTAGCACATATGTGTCCTCCTGGTTTTAATGCCCTTTGTACCAGACAACTGGCAACGCGCATCGCCCGCCCTTTCCGAAGAGTCCGGTCGCCGCATTTTCAGGGTCGAGATCAGACCTGACAACAGCATGCAGTGCTGGCGGCGACGCGAAGCCGAATTGGACCTGCTGCATTGTCGTTTGGGAGCGGGGGAGCGCGAGACTGTGCGAGTAGAGGCGTCGCTTCGAGATGGAAATGCAGAAGCTAGAGTAGGCCCAGTGCCACTAGCATATAAAGCTTGCGAAGATGCAGGATGCGCTGAACGACTTTACGCCTGTAGTGTACTGCTATTTAAGCCAGGCGAATGACTCTCTTGCCTTTGCCCTTGCCGTCGAACTGGCTGGGGGTGGGTGTTATTTCCCGGAGGAAGTGCTGAAGAGCCGTCAAAGTGGCTGGAGGAAGTAAGCAAGTAGCAGTGCCCGGCAACTCGCGTCCGCCGTCTAGATGGGAAAAATCGATAATCTAGGCTAACCGTAAGTACGTAGTAAACGGAAGATGCCCGTACTAGGTAGGAACTTTGCTTAACTAGTACGGTGCTCTAGATGAGATCTGGACCACATACGGTTCTGAATGCTGCTCTGGCCGGCAATAGTACAACTTCAATCACAAGTGGCGACGCCCTGCTGATCGCCATAGGCCATGATCTCGCTGTTGCTGAGGCCAAGAAGGGGCTCACGCTCGTCGTCCGAGTCGGAGGTGAGGTCGCCGGCCTCAAGGTCTCCGGGGTGGTGTAGGAAGGTAAGTGTTTGTATACACGTCAGCAGGTCAACCGTATAGTTGGCACGAAGGATCAATCAAGTGGTGTTTGTGGCTGCGTATGAAGGTGGAAGGAGGAGGAATTTGCGAGAATCTGTGATTTCTCCGCAGGTGTGGTGTAAGTGGAAGGGCCGTTTGTATGGCCCAAGCCGCCTTCCAGATCCATCTTTCCTGCAGACTGCCGAGAATCCAATAGAAAGATCCTTCATCTGCAAGGCTTTTGTTGGATTACGAGGCAGAAAAGGGGCCCTATTAGGTAGTTAGGTAGGGGTAGTAGGTAGGCAGTCTGGGCCCGTGTAAACGGACCCTTCCACCTACCAATACCCACTAAGGGACCGCGGGCTCTGCCCACAATCTTCCCCTCTTATATATACGTAATAGACCTATATTAACTTATTAACCTAGTTATAACTAAAAGGTTTAACTTATTTACGTATATATTAATACTAATTAGTAGTTAAATTATATATATATTTTTATTATAAGTTAATAAGGATATAATTATAAAAAAGATAGCCTTAACTTATTTCGCTAGTTATTTTAACTTATTAACTTAGTTCTATTTATTTAATTAATAATAAGCGGCCTAGTCTATATTACCTTAGCTCTCTTTTATTATTACTAACTAATAACCAATTAACTAGTTATAGGCTATTAAGAGCGCGCTCTATTATATACGATCTTTTTTATTAAAACTATTATTATAAAAAGATTAACTACTTTATTATTATTATTAACCTCGCCTCTATTATTAATATTATTTCCGTTAGCCTTATTATTATTACTAACTTCTTTTTAATTAAACCGCTCGTAAAGGAATTTATTTTAAATGTATTATAACTAAGCGCTATTTTAAATTAGTAATAAGTAAGAAGAGATTAATTACTAAGAGATTAATTTAATAATTATTAGCGTATTAGCGCTTAGTAATAATAAGACCTTTAGAATTATAAATACGTTAATAATAAATCTCTTATTAATAACAAAGTATTCCGAAATACTAAAAAAAGAAAAAGATCTCGATAGTAGTAGTAGTAAGGATTTATTTTATATTACTAATAAATCTACCTCTTTTTAACTTAATAAAAGCTCTAAAACTAAATTAGTAAAATAAAGTATAAGAAGTATTAAAAAGAATCGCTAATTAGTAACTAACGGAATCCTTTATTTACTATTAGAAGTACGGTTATAAAAGGCCTTTCTTCCCTTTTTATAACCTTTTACTAACCTTAATAACTTTTTATTTATATACTTCGTTAAAAGAGTAGAATTTTTTAATTAATAATAGTAACCCGCTTATTATTATTAAAATAATCGCTACGACCGACTTACTACTCTTTTTAACCTAATTAACGTTATATTATAATTATAATACGACGATTATATCCTACGGTAATCTTTTATTATATAACTTATTTTATAAATATATTATAATAACTACTAGCCTTAGTAATAAGTAAGAAGGGTCTAATAATTAGTTAATATTACTTCTAGCCTACTTATACTTTTAAATTACGGAACTATACCCAATTCTAATTCGCTAGTAAAACTACGTTAACTTAGCTTAATAGGGCTTATTTAATATTATACCCGCCCTTATAAATAATAAAAAGCTTAATATTTTTATTTTCTATATAATAAGATGCTACTATCGAAACGGCTTAATAAGTAAGGAGCTATAAAAGGACTTTAAACCCGATTTCTAAAGCTAGGAAGTAAGGGACTTTTTAAGAGTAAAAAGTATAATTCTTAGGAAACTAAGAGACTTTTTTATAAATAACGGTATTAATTTAATAATTAGAGATCGTAGTTAAATAGTAAAAAAGATTACTAGCGCCCTTAATACTTAATACTTCCTTATTTAGACTTTTAAAGAGATTATAACTTACCGTAGTTATATTAAATACTTTAATATATTATACTACGATCCTTACTTTTTTTATTTATTATTTCCGTAGTTAGTAAATATTAATAATTTTATTTAATAAGCTAGAGAGATAGTAAGGGAATTTATATAACCCTAACTCGCTTAATCTTAATAATTAAAATTCCGACCTTAGCCTTATTATTAACTAACCGACCTACTACCTCTTTAAAAAAAAGAGGAAGAAGAACTAAAAAATAAAGTTATTATTACCTAATAATAAAATCTACCCCGTTAAATACTATACTTCGATATAAAAACTAAAGATAATATTATACTTAATACTTATTAATTAATTAACCTTACTAAGCTTTATAATAATAAAAATAAATATAGTAGCGAGAAGTACGATATTTTTAATAAGAAGTTTTAGATTTTTAAAGTACTATACTAACGGGTAGGAATTAATAAATAATACTATTTTAGTACTTTTTTAAATATACTTAAGAGAAGGGCGTTAACTTTTTATTTTAACTAACTTAATAATACCTCTAACCCGCTTAGTTTTAATATAATATACTAAAAAACTTAGGAATACTTCGAGCTATTTATAAGCCGTTAGAACTACTTTACTAAGCTCTATAACCTCTACTAGTACTCTATAGTTTATAAAAACTTAGGTAAGTCGAATTAATAAATTCTATAAGCGCTAATTAATTATATTATAATCTTTTATAAAGCGCTAGCTACTTAGGGATTTATTTTTAATATAAGTAACTAACTCCTCTATTATATAAGTAGTATATTAGAATATAAACTTATTATACTTAACTTAGTACTTATATTTATTAATATTTATTACTAACTTAGTATTTTAATTAATACTATAAAGAGAGAGCGTAACCGTAGTAAGTAGTAGTAATATCTCTAAAATAGTATTTATAATAAAAAGGTCCCCGCTACTTATTAAACTAACTATACTTATAATAGCTTTAATAAAGAGACCCGATTTAATAAATAAAATTAATACGGCCGTAGTACTACTAATAAAAAGTATTTTGTTTATTATAAAACCAGCTATTAATTAACTAAGTACTTAGAAGAAGAGCAACGTTAAGTATATAAGAAGTATAAAAATAATAAAAAAAGAAATAAGAGATTTATATTAAGCTTATACTTATAGTTCTTTACTTTTTATAAGGGAACTGCCCTTATTAACGATAATAACAATAATAATATTATAATCTAATACTTTAATAACCTCGATTTTAATTATAAGGATAACTACGAGGACAAAGTCTAGATCTTAATAATATACTTTATAACTATTATTAGTAATAAAACCCTTATAAATATCCTCGTTACTTAAGTAATAGAGCATAGCCTTATTAATACTACTTTTATTAATAAGTTAACTAAGCTTACGGAATTAATAATCTTTTTTTTATTAAATAAGAGGTACTTATTAAGGGATTTTTAAAGTATTATACTTAATATTAGTATTACGGAATTCTTAATTACGGGCTACTCTTAACTCTTCGTATTATAATAATAACGACTTAAAGTTATTTTTAATATCTCTAGAGCTAGTAAAGTAAGTATTTAATTCGGTAATAGCGAACCCATAAAGTTATTAAGATCTACGGTTATTAGTACCCTATTTAGTAATATTACTTTTTATATCTTACTAACTAATACTCCTTTCTTATACTACTTAAGGGATATAAATAAGCTAGGAGTATACTTTAATAATATTAATAACTTACTAATTAAGGGAGATATTATAATACCTATTATTCGTAAATAGGGACACCCTTAGCTTCTACTCCTTAATAATAAAAAAGCTATTACTAACTACTTAATAAAGGGTAAATTGCGCTATTTATATCGGCGCTTTAGTTACTTTTTAGTTCCTCGTTTTTTAAAGCTACTCTAGTAATTTAATAATAATATAGAGATTATAGCCCTCGAGAAGCTTATAAAGATTTATTAATAATACTAACTTAACGCTACTACCCCTAGCTAATTTAAATTTACCTTACGAAATAATTACGATTTTAATTATAAAGTCGTAATTAACGTAATATACTTAATAAATTATAAGGGTACTAACTAACTAGTGCTTTATATTATTAATATTATTACTTCTTTCTAAGTAATAAGGTTCCTCGCGGATATAATTACGAAGTATATATAAGAAGCTTTTTAATTATATTAAATCGACGTTTACCTCGGTCCGCTAGACTAAATTATTATAAATATTAATAAGAACTTTAGTACCGTAAAGTTTAAATCTTTTATTAAATTTATATTTATTAAAGTTAAAGAAGTACTTATTAAAGCTTATAATAATATTAATAAGGCTAAGAGATATTACGTAGTACTTAAAAAAGTATATAATATTATTTAAAATAAGTACTTATTAATAAGCGCGGAGGCTATACTTTAGGCCGTAATTAAAGTAATTAACGATATAATTAGCCTAAATAGCCTCGTTTTTATACTCCTCGTTTTTAGAGCTTTTTTATATACTTCTAACGAATTTTTACTATTATTAAATATTACTTAATATATAGAGGTAGTTAAGAAAGTAATAAGGGAAGTCCGTAGACTTTATATTAATAAGTAAGTAAGCGAGGTACTAACTACTTAAAACGGACTAAATATCTCCTATATTATTAATTTATTATTATAGTTAAATATTAAAGTTTAATAAAAAAGTAAGGGATAAAAAGGCCTATTTAAGCTCGTTTTAATAAATAGTACTACTTATATAATAGAATTATTTTACGGCTTAATAAGCTTCTAGGCTATTATAATTAAACTTTAGTACTTAAAAGAGGTTAATCCCGAGCTACTAACTATAATAATAGAGTACGTTAACTACTTATTAATTCCTATAGTTAATTAACTAACTAATAGTAGTATTATTATAAATAAAGTCCTTAACGAGATCGTTATTATAGTTAACGACGACCCTTTATTACGGAGTAAGAGGATTAGAAAAATATTAATATAATATAATTATAATAATACTTCTATAACCATAACTTATTTTATATTTAAAAAAGAAGTAAATCTTAAGCTAGTTACTAAGCTCCGTAATAAGGGTATTATTACTACCTTAAGAGCACTTTTTATAAAATCTATTAATAAAGAGCTTTTAGGATTAATAAAGAGAGGGGTAATTAAATTTATCTAACTTAGCTTTAAATATAGGGATATAAGAATATTTAAATCTTAATTTATTAACGAGATTAAGAACCTAAGACTTAACCTTATTAAAAATTCTTATTTAGTTATATAAGGGTATAATAATAAGGGGAAGAAGGAGATCTTTACGTAGTTATTAATAATTTAAAAAACTAATTAACGTTTAATCCTTACCCTAGCCCCGACCTTAATTTAAAAAGGCTATATTATCTAGTTACGAGATATTACTTAAATATATATATAATCGAGCTAACTTTTTTATTATAAAGTTTTTATTTAATTACTAGCTCGGATCTATTATTTATACCCTAAGGGTACTATTCTATACGTTATATAGCTACTATATAGTTTTATAAAATCTAGTACTTATTAATAAGTAATATATAGTAAGTATTATTTAAAAATACTCTAAATAATAATATTTACGTTCGATCTATACTTACTAATCTTAATAAGAAAAAGCGGATTATTTAGTATTATTAGTATATAGATTAATAATATTATTAAATTATTAAATAAGACTTTTAGTTAAAAGGAAAAAACCGAGCTTAAGTGCGCTAAGCTACTAACTAAACTAAAATAATAATTATTAACTAACGAGCTACTTATTTTTAATAGCGGGATTATTTTATTAAAAAGTATTAATATAGTGCTTAGATAGAAAAACTAAAGGAAGAAGCTTAAGTAAGTTAACCCCTTAGTATTAGATACTAAATAATAATTCGTTAAGTAACGAGCTTAAAGTACTTATATCGTATTAATTTACTAACTAGAAGTAGTTTTTAATACGTCGTTTACTACTTAATATTAAATAGATCCGTTATTTACTAATTACGCTATACTAAACCGTCATATTAAATAATAAATAGATTACTTAGACCGAGGGCTTATATTTATATTATTAAATCTAATTATAACTAAACTCTTCGTTTTTATAAATAAGTTATTTATAAATAATACTAATTATACCTTATAACTAAGTTATATTATTATTTTTACGAATAAAAAATAGACTAACGAGAGCTTTATAATTAATAATAATATTATTTACTATAGCTTTACGAAGAGTAAAAGGATTACTTAGAGCGTATTGGTATTAAAGGTTTATAAAATAGTCGTAAGTATTAACGTTACTTATACTATTTTAACTACCCTAAACTTTATTACTAAATAACTTAACGTTTTAAAGATCCCTATTATAATCTATATAGATTTATACTTATTATATAAATACCTCGTTAAGCTAAGTATTATATAAAAAAAACGCTTTATAATAAATATTATAATACTTAAGTAATTATATAAATACTACGAGCTTTATAAGATCTATTAAATTAATAATAACGATAACCTAGTTAACGGGTTTATAAAAAGTATACTAAATAAGTCTTTTAAATAATTCGTTAGTAAAGGAATTATTATAATTAAAATAAAAGGATAAGTAATACGTAATTAAAATAGTAATATATTATAAGTAATAAGTTATTTAGTAAACGTATATACTTTTTAAGCTTTAGCTTAAATAGAAATATACGTACTCGGGGCGTAGTTAGATTAATAAAAAGCTCTTTTTTAACTACGCTAAATTTAATAATTTCTAAGGAGTTTAGGTATATAAATTATATATATTAAAAGATTAAGAAGTAATTAAAAAGAGGGGATACTAAAATTTTTATATATATAATTATAGCAAAAGCTATATTAAATTTTTAATATACGGCTTTAAGTATTTTTAAATAGGGGATTAACTATAGATTTTATTATTAATTCTTACTAATAGGGGACCTAGCCCCTATTCTAGCCTTTTTTATTATAAAAGTAAAAGATTACTAATATTAAATTACGAGGTAAAAAAGGGGCCTTATTAAGTAGTTAAGTAGGGGTAGTAGGTAAGTAGTCTGGGCCCGTATAAACGGACCCTTTTACTTACCTATACTTACTAAGGGACCGCGGGCTCTGCCCACGATCTTCCCCTCCTATATACACATAATAGACCTATACTAACCTATTGACCTAGTTGCGACTAAAAGGTCTGACCTGCCTACGTATATATTAATAGCTTTGGCATAAGGGAGTGGAAGTTAGCGTGTCGGAATGCCCTTTCCTAACGGCTAGCGGTCTAATTGGCTGAAGGACCTACCGAAAGAGCTCGCGCCTTTCCTTGTGGAACAACTCTAGTCAGCGCTTATACCCATTCAAATCAATCAAACAAATAAGTCAAACAAACAGTCAAATATAGGAATTTCAGTAAGTCAAACAATCAAATATTCTAGCCCATATATTTAGTATATTTGATCAAATCTAGAATCTAAGGGTGGGCCCGAATATACCAATAATATACCGAGAAAATACGGTAAAAAAGGGGCCGCCCGGACCCGGATTCGAACACTGGACCTCCGGTATTAAAGTGGGCCCGCCGAAAAACTTTCGGCGGCTCCGGCGCAGAATCCACTGCACCATTCACACCTCTAAACGGGCTATAGAAAATTCTAGCAAATTAATCAAATATTCATCAAATAAGTCAAACAATCAAATATAGCGCGAGAAATCAGCCAAACAATCAAATATGAGGTTCATATTTGATTTGTTTGTATGGGTATAAGCGCTGACTCTAGTAGAGAAAGAGCTTGTTGAAGTGACCCTTCTGCGGCGGGGTTGACTTCTGGTGGAAGGAGGTGGCGAAGGTGGATTTCTTCCGCAGCAAGTGGGCGGAAGAAATCAAGCGTAATTGACGCTGGAGGAAGGTCTGTCGAAATGATCCTTCCGAGGCGAGTTTCGAAGTCGACCTTTGGTGGAAGAGGGTTGGTAGGGACGTATCGGAACGCCACCTCGCAGTGGCTAGCGATCTGGCGACCAGTCTAGCGGGCCAAGAAGTTGTCAAAGGGGGATTTTAGTGGGCATAGCCTACGATTCCTCCGTTGGGTGTACGTAGGTAGGTGGAAAGACCGTTGCAAGTAACGGCCCGACCACCTTCCGAATCTCCTTGTTTACCGTCAATATTCCAAAACCTCACGATGTTCTCGCGTCCCAACCACTCTTTGACTTCGAGCTTTACTTCGTCTCCCGGTTTGTTTTGACTACCCCAGGCGATCGGGCTCGGAGGCTACTCTGAATGCTGGCGTACTCCTCGTCGGTGTGAGCCGCGAGCTCTCCGTCAGGGCCAAGACTGGTCTCACCATTATCGAGCTTCAACTGGTCGAGAGAGCCGATTTCGCTATACTTAGCCGGGCCGGCTCTTCTGGGCTGGGCTGGGCTCGCTGAGCTGTTTGCCTTGTTCTATATCACAGAACGATGATGACTTCAACCATCATTTCTTGTATTTTCTCGAGTTAACCAGTAGAACCGCGACCCTGGCCGCCGTCGCCCGCGGATTACTCTGTGTTGCTTCATTCAGGACTAATACGCTGGAGAATTGTGGCAAATGGCAATACCATGGCACCATTTGTCCACCATAGGACTTTGGTCACGTTTCTCACTTGGGGAATGGATTTCGTTCACTTACAAGTTGAAGGAAGAAAGCTGGCAGGCAACC
This sequence comes from Colletotrichum lupini, assembly GCF_023278565.1. Lineage (NCBI taxonomy): Eukaryota > Fungi > Ascomycota > Sordariomycetes > Glomerellales > Glomerellaceae > Colletotrichum > Colletotrichum lupini. The sequence goes on along the minus strand of NC_064674.1, from coordinate 377,053 downwards.
TGGGGTTCAAGCCCGTCTACCGTGATATCTTCACTACAACTGGGTCGACCCGGCTGAGCAAGAGAAGTAGTACACTGAGGCGAGCCCGTTGACTGCCGTCGTCTCACCTATTCAAGCTTGTCTGGCCGAATAACCCTTCAGGAACTCGGATTAGGATTACTCGTTTCCTAACAGCGGAGTCCGAGACGTCTACTCTGGCCGCTGAAGAGAAAAGCGAGGTCAAGCAGAACAACCTGTTCATGGATGCCGAGTTAGACGACGAGTTACCCGATTCAGGGCCATGGGATACTCCCTCATCGAGTCTAGATGGGGTCTTGATCCCCCCATCTCCAACTTGGGCTGTCTTACATGGAATGGAAGTGCAATTACTAATACTAGGTGCAGAGATGTCGCGGACCTTGAGGCTTCAGACCCCACCAGGTCGACCAAGACAGCCGGCTGGCCTCGTTACTGCCGGTAGCTAGTCAAATAGTGTATCAATGCATTTCCAGCAGCGTCAATGGCCTGGTCTTCTTAATCACCACATCTCATAGTGGGAGATCTTGGTGCGGAGTCAAGTTCTGGGCCCCTATTCTCAGCCGTATGATGCAGAAACCAACTTTCGCGAATACTGCAAGCCTCTTGGGCAGGCATATCAATGGCCGTCGCCACCACGCTATAGCACATTCCTTGGTGAAATCCGCAGCAAAGGAGCGTCAGTAATCCAGCCCTACCAGATGCCTCGTTCTACTTCATTCACCCCGTCTCTGAATGATCTTGAGCAGCCATTATAATCGTATGGCAAAGATGGGATTGTTTTGTTGGGCTTCCTATGAAGCTTTCGAGGATTCTGACCTTGATCAGCGCCCAGGTGTTCTTCCTGCTTGTTTCTGCTAGACTGAAGCTAATGGTTGGCGGCCTTTGATTTCCAGGTGCCTGTGGAGCAATGAGTGAGACTGCGCGTTGTATTTGGCGGATTTGAGCCTATCATTGAGCTTTTGTGGACAATTCAACGGTCTACCGGCCACTAGCCTCGAGAGCCCGACGACGAGCGGAGGAATTTCCACTCCTACTTCTCCAAACCTCCAGCGGCGAGAAAGCGACTTAAGATCCCTCTATTACACCGACCGCGGCTGGCCCGAGCGACAATCGAATCCGTTTACGCGCCCCGCGAAGTACGCCCGCGAGGGAGCAACAACCAATCTTTCTGGGAATGCGACACGATTGCGATGTAGCTCATGTTCGGCCTCCCAACTTGGACTAATCTCAAGCCGAAACAGATCCAGCGCAGGACCCTATTCATGATTTCGGACTTCCTGACTGACGCGTGGGCCAAGTTTGACTTGAACGGGCCTGATGTCGACGCGGACTAGGAATTGATCTTCGGCTCGAGACTCCAACGTGAGCACTAAGTTTGGGAGAAGAAAGGGTTCTCGTGATGATAAAGTCCTCCTCAACCGCTTTGTCGTCCTTGGCCGGCGGATCCTCCTAGTACAAGTCATAGCAGTCATCATACTCGCGATCGTCTGCGGTCTCGAGGGAGCTTGCTTGCTGAGGACGAGGCTTATGAGGCGACGAGGTTTCTCGTGCTGCTGTTACCGCTCCTGTACGTTGGCAGAGCCGTCAACTTTGCCAGCAGTTCCAGCCAACTTTGCTGCCCTCAGTCTTGGTATCGGTCATCTGTGAATCCTTCTGCTCCACTGCCGAGGTGAATGGTACCTCTCACCTTATTGTCGGCGACTCCAACTCGAGATTTCAATCGAATCTTCCCATCTACGAAAACTCTCCGCTGGCCCTCGAGTATTACTAGTTGAATACGCCGTTAGTAGTAACTGTTTAAGAAGGGAGAAGGCTACTGGAAGATTCCCGCGGTTATGAAGACGCGTAGGTGTACGAGGCAAAAAGGACCATGGAGGCACCTTACCGCGGACAAAAGAGGTATGCCTTCACTGCGACTTGCCCTAACCAGCTTCACTTGCTGCTACCCAAGAGTTCAGAAGCCGGGTTTAAAAGTCAAAATACTCCCTTTTCTACCAATAGACAGCAGTTGACCCTTCGTCACCCACGGGGATTCAAACCAACTGCCCTGCGGTGGAGATACTGATACTCAGCCTCTTTCTATATCATGACAATTGATGAATATACGTCCCATCTTCGATGTCCCGCGTCTTTATGGTCTTAGGGACAATCATTTCCAGCCAAGCTACTTCCAGAAGCAACATCCCGGTTTTCCCAGCGACACACTCCCTCTCAGAACTTACATCATTTTTCATGGCTCACTCATGGTAATTGCCTACGCCGCGATCATAGCCTCGATGTGAGCATCATCTAGAAGCCGCGGTATTCTGATGCAGTGGCTGGGGTGTTGGTGCTCACGAAAGCGCTGTCGATGAATTGAAGCATTCGTCTATAGGTATTGTATGTTACTTGGTACGCACGGCTGTGGTCCGTGGAAGCACCAGAAGACGGTACTAGCAGGTTATTCTAGTTTCAAGAGCTACGGGAAGCCCGATCTACTCGTTCGTTATCTCTCTCAGCCGTGAGCAAGACAAATAGTATTTCCGCAGGATATATCCATGTCTTCATTACTTAGACTATTGGATATCTGGATCCTTTGCTACTATTTCATCAATTGGTCAGAAACGATGACGTGTGAGGTCATGCAAGAATGAGTCGAATGCGCAACATAAGCATAAGATGCTTGAGAGAATAGCCTTTAATCTACATTGATGTATCTCATCATAGGTTCAAGTTGAAAAGCTGAGCTTTGCTGTGGGTCTCTGCAGCGCTCTTTGGATGAAGTCTATTGCTCCATGTTCACCAATTCTGTCAATGTCAAGTCTGGAGAACACGCACCTCTTCAGGACAGAGCTGTAAGAGAAAGATAAAAAGAAAGCTGTCATCAGAACATGAAGCCTCAATGAATCCGGTGGAATATGGACTAGAACTGTCAGTTCCCTACAACTAACTCTTATTGCAAAGTAATGTGAGGGCCGAAGTATAATCGCTCAGCTTCCTCTAATCCAAATCATACCCCATGCTCGTTTTGAGGTGTCCAAGATGTTTCAAGTAACCTCCAAACTTGACTCCACCTTGTATCAGGTTACGCGCTTCCATCTGAGAGCGCATGATACATTTCCTACCGAAACCTCGCAAGATGCTCTAGCCAAATATCGAACATTGCTTTATGCTTTCTTTCAAATGCGGAAGACTTCCAGCTGCGAGACACACCTAGATTGAGACAGATAGTTGCGAGCCGGATCTCCCGAGTTTCCTCCATTTCTGGAACCCAATTCATTGGAACCAATCTGATGTTATGGTCAGTAGCGGTGGCGGCGGTCCTGGCAACACTGAAATCAGTGTCGCCGATGTTATGATTGCTATCCATGTTGTTCAGCACGACATCGGAAAAACAGAAGCTTGTGAAAGTTCCGTTCAACGGGAACTAGACGATTGCCGCTACAACTCCTCCGCAACGCCTTTTCCAAGCTAAAAACGGGTCATGGAAGATCTTCTAGCCTGGTGCCTTGGATACTCGGTGATACGTTGAAGAGGTGTCAAGGCCTGAAATGGAAAGAGTACGGCTCCTTGATTCGAGGTGACGATAAAGTGACAATCGGCTGTCTTCAGTCACATATGACCCCCCAGCTGCAAGCCTGACTGCAGTAAGTGCAGCTCATCAGAGCAGTTATATCGAGAGTTACGAGCCACGATAGACCCGCAGATTCACTCTCGCGGCTCTCGCGTCGCGCATTCATGTAATTCAGTCCAGGCGGGTTTGAGACCAACTGGCAACGGAGCATGGTTTTTTGGGCTTTGTGTTGGAGGGCATTGGTTTCAGAGACGCTTTCTCTTACATCACCATCCGAGGGACATATTATTACTACTCAGACCCACTACTCAGACTCACTACCCAGACTCACTACCCAGACTCGTATAAGAATGAGAAGCGGTAAAGGTACGCTGCAGCGACTGCGACTTCCTATACAAGAAGCTTATCCTTTTCCCGATCCCGAGTCGACATAACAACACATCTATCCCAGTTCCAGCGGGTATTCATACCGAAATCTGTGGTTTTGAGCAAAACTAATAAGTTTGTAGTGAGAGAACGGTTTCAGACTCATAGAGATTCTTTACTACAGCTCCTCTGATTAGATCAAAGCAATAATCGCCGTGAAACTATTAGTAAAGATCATCGGGAGACATGCATATAGCTTCTTAACAACACACCATTCGTGTCAAAAATGGCTCAACCCGCCAAGATTGCAATAGCATCGTAGGTTTCTGTAGATCAGTGGCGAGCCTTGGTATGGGATTTCAACGATGATGAGTTTCTTGTTTAACGATAGGATGAGAAATTCCAATGACCATGCTGCTATCACTTCGTTCTTCTTTAATGCCTGAGGAGATGAACTAGAAAAGCATACACCTGGTTTACATTGGTTCTTACATTAACTCTTTGGACGGTTCTTAAACATAGAAGTCGTTCTCGTCGATCTAAGCCTCATCTCACTCAAGCAGAATATGTACCCTCTATTACCACGCTCCAGGAGCTCTTCCGAGAAGTCGCAGTGGTATTGGGTAATCTGTAGCTTACTTGCTGTATCGATGTACTTGTCATATGTGATGAGGTAGAATTCCGAAAACCGGCGACATACCTCAGGACACTTCATCAAGTGGTTCGTATGAATGGATATGTCTCAAGTCTTGTCTCTCGATCCGCCACAATCCTCATAATAGTGATGAGCACGGGCTGAAGCTTGCGCTCTGAAATCCGCTTGGCCATAGACAGAGTCTTCAGCGCTACGTCGAAGATCACCTACCAGTAGACGAAGATGAAACAGCCCGTAATCCTACAATGCAGAAGCAGTTGTTGCGCCGAATGAATACGATACGGCCGCCGAATCAATCCAGAATGAGATCCTCCGGAATGTCAGTGGCATCTTCATGTGGATGATACTTGTAGTCAAATTCTGAACAGAGAGTTCGCTCGTGGCAGGCGAGAGACTCGAGCAGAGATTGTAAGAAATATCCGCAAATATCAGTGTGCTCTTCATATACATTGAGCGCTTCACAGACATTTTGCAACAGAAGATGAAGATTTGGACGAGTTTCTCCTATGTTGTCAACATATCCTCTTTGTGGAGCGGTCTCTCAGCCCACAGGAATTCCATTTTGCCTTGCTCTCTGGGATACAAGAAGACGCTTCAGATTCAATTCTCAAGAGTGCAAGGAAAGTTACGATGAAATCCATAGGCCGCCGGGTGAGCGGCTTCCCAAAGGAACTCTCCAAACTCACTGAATCCGCGAATCTCTGCGTCCAATTCATTCGCGATTATGTGTGATACAAGCCTTGAAACAAAAGAAAAGAGACAAAATGGGTCTTCAACATATCCATTCCGACGAAAGAGGGGATTTTCAGGCTCTGAGCCACGGAAACCTTGAAGAAGGCTGCGCGACATCAAGGGGAGGGGCATCGCCAGGTTTTCAGCTATGTCGGAGACGTGCCTTCTCACCAAATATGCAGCCAGATACGACCTTCACCATTCTGATAAGGCAAAAAAGCAGATTTCTCATCGTGGCTTGTTGACGACTTGTCAATCACCAACTGGGTACTTATCTCTGAGAGATTTCACTTGTGCGAATATCCAGAAGACATTGCCTTGTTGTGTGTTCTTATAGACAACAAATATGGAAACCTTCTTAGCTGCCTTATCCGTTGCCAACACGGCTTCCGACCATAAGGGGGAAGAAAAGTATGGCCAACCGTTTCCCGCTGCGTTGGCTGAAGGACACGGCTGAAGCATGTCTTGGACCATGTGTCCTTGAGAAATGTCAGAACCCTCCCGGAATGAGGTTGACAAGGGATTTTAAGGGCACAAGCAACAAAGCAGCAGTCCTGATACATTATTAATCAGGGAGTACACGTCCCGTTGAGGAGGAAGATTTCAGTAAATCGCCCTTTCGACTCTAACGGCAGCTGGCCTCTGGGAGCTTCCACCCTCCGTCGTACGCTTATGGACAACAGACCGCACGAAGACTTTCCCCTATGAGATGATCGTTTCCGGCGCCTCGGATTCACACAAAACACTATGTATGTCCCATTTGATCCATTGAATTGTTGAAAATGACCACATAAAACTCGCCAACCTGTTCATAACTTCAGACTACTTGAACCTCGTTGACCCAGATAGAGACAACCTTGTTCGTTGGCCTATCCACTCGGCAGACATCACCGGTCATGAACCGCTTATGACAACATTGATTGAACAGGTTGTGCTTTTCCCCCGGAAACCTGACTTATGCTATCAGGACCGTCACAGAGATCGAACAACCAGAAAAGAGGCCAGACCTAGCTGTTTCAAGAGCAATTTCGACTATATCAGCATCAAAGATTCCGCTGAATCGACGCCTCTTCTGCTTGCCGTCCAAAACTTCCAAGCAAAGATCATCAGACGACTTCTTGCAATGGGAGCAGATTCAAACCAGAACCCTCAGCATATTGGAGACCCTGAACCCTCAGCTCCCAGAAAGATGAGCAATAGTATTGCAAATTTCTTCATTGGTGAGAGCTTAGTGACTCAGTAGACGATATCTATCATTGCTGCGCGCCATGATCTCAGACATATCATCAGAAACTTGCGGAGAGTGGAAGCGCAATTTATTTGCTGCGGAAAGAGCTCCTCCAACAATCTCTCAGCCCGTCAGACCGCTAGCCGCTGAGAAGACGGCAGCTCAGTACGCCGTACAACCTCCTTCCGCTAGAGATCTACTGCAAAAGGATCACTTTGACAATTCCTCCAGCCTCAACTACGCTCGATTTCTTCCGCAAGAAGTCCGCTGAGGGAGAGTCACTACAACAAGCTCTTTTCCAGTCAGAATTATTCCCTGCGGAAATAGCTCCTTCTAAAAAGCCCCCGGTCCGCCAGGCCACTGTCCGCTGAGAGAAGGCATTCCAACACGCCCATACCGACTTCGCTCTGCCGGGCGTCGACCTCGCCGTGAAAGAGTCAGTTCGACAAGCTTATATCTGCCACAATTATCCGCGGAAAGAGCTTTCTCGACAAGCATCCGCCGCCAGATCGCTGGCTCAGGTCGCTGGCAGCTGAATCAGGGCGTCTCAGAACGCCTATTTCGATTTTGTCCGCCTGAGCTCATAGCGAAAGGCTCTCGCCCTTATACACCACTGCCAAGATCCAACAGCAGAACCTTCGACTGCACCATCTCTTCTAGGCAATCTTACGGGTTGAACGAAGGTTCTACCCACTGCGGGCATCTTCCGTTTGCTGCGTACTTGCGGGCAGCCCGGATCATCAACTTGTCTCTGTCTTTGTGGCTCCAGTTCTCGTCAGACAGAACAACGAGTACGGCGAGCACAGCAAGTGCCATGATGAACAAAAAAGTGGGAGAGTTCTCTATCAGTACGGCGAACGCGGGTTTCCGGGCACTTCCACTTCCTCCAGTCAACTCCATCGTCAGCCACTTCGACGACACCTCCTCTGGCCGACTCAATGGCAAGTATGCGTGGTTGAAAAAGCAGCACGCACACGCAGCAAGTCTCCCAGCGAACGTATACGCCTCTCGGGCTTCGGCTTAGAGAGACATGCACGTATTCGGGGCGCAGTCTGACCGAAAAAGAGATCGTTTCCTTATCCCGGGTCAATATACATGTTGGAAGTAAGGAGTGGGGGACTTTAAATTTCTCATGCACGGCAACGACCCAAGAATGCTATCAGAATAGAAGAGGGGCATTCGGAAGCTTCAGTTATAGGGTACAAGGAAGGGGATCCCACTTCTGAATTCGATGGCCATGCGAAGCCACGAGTTCACCCGAATCCGCTGCCTTTTCTGCCCACAGTGTAGACACTATACCAGTATTGGAGTTTTGATGACAGAGAAAGGGGTTTCATAAGGTTGTCGGGCTGGTGCAAACGGCCCTTCCACCAACTTACACCCTACGGAGGAATCATGGACTCTGCTCACCAACCTCCATCTTCCTTACACATACGCAGTTTGACATTATGATAATTGATCTTCGGACCGGTTGGAAGGTTTGCCCTGCTGACGTGTACACCAACAGAAAGCTTTTCTCTTGACGCAGGCGATAACAGAGCCGAGGCCCTCGAAGAAGCAGCAAAATATCGCCAAGACGCGGCAATGAGACTACCTCTTAGCAAAGGGACAAGCATGGACGGAACCGGTAATTCGATTGCCTTATTCGGCGTGCGCACCCCGGCCGGGTGGATGGAGAGCACCAAGAGGCGGGGCCACTCCCCCGGATGATCCTGCTCATCATCAACGGCCGGCCGCGCCCGGCGAAATCCTTCTCGCTGGGCTTTATGATCGTGTGCAGCATCATCACGCCGTTGTTCGGCGGCGCGGCGTAGGCCATCTTAAAGAAGTGGTCATAGCTCGCGGCCGAATAGCGTGGCCGAGTCGCTGCTAACGAAGTTCACCGAGGACATCGTCAAGCTGGGCACTACCCGACACAACATCGTCAGCGCCGTCGAAGCTTTCTCAGTGGCAGGCGTTCCCGACGGCACGCTGCGCTCCGACGTCCGCGCCGATAACGTGGTGGCTAGCCTCGTAGTCGCTGGTAGTGCTGTGGGAGTGGCGGCGGCGAACGACGAGCCTGGCGATGTCGCGGGCCTAGAAGCCGATCTAGAACGCCGCGATGCCAACGAGAATTGACATGCAGCTTTCGTGGGCCAAGATAGTGAGTTCAAGTGGCTTGCTGGCAACGGAGCCAGCGTTTTTATTCAACCAACTGACCGTGATACCCTCTTTCGCTATGGCTGTTCTGACCCCTCTACCCAGCATGAGGTGTTGCACTTAAAGCCATGGTCAAAGCTCTTCTCAAATGCGGCGCAGATACGGATATTCCATACCAGCGTGATTGGATGCCCTCCCCATCGCGTAGCGTAGCATGAATGTCAGGAGACATTCAAGCTTTTACTTCATTCCGGGGCAGATATCCATATCACAGATAGAGAAGGCCAAACAGCTCGCTCTGAGACGATATCCGCCAGTTAGCGGGCCATGCTGAAGCTTCATGAAGGGGCATATTCACGAGACGCCGCTACCAGGGCCGATCAAAATGACTCCATACCACATTCATGTCTCAGGATAACAATCACGCACGGGCTCTGGCAAGCTACGTATTGCATTACATAGCGTCCGAGGCAAGGCATTATCCGCGCCTCTTGAACCTATTGGTTTGAACCGTCCGGTTCTGTGGGATGAAGGATCAATTGCTGTCTATCAATTGATTCTGCGTGGCAATGGGAAAGGGATATGGATTCCAACCGCAGGTGGGAGGGGCAATTAGGGTTTAGTCGAGGGTCGAATCGGCCTCTGTGCTGCCCTTGACTGGTAGTTGAACTGGACTTCCAATCTCACAGAACCCGGCTCTGGACAGCTTCTCCAGGCCGGGCAGCGAAGTGTTGAATACACGTCAGTAGGGCAACAGTACGGTTGAGACGAAGAGTCAATGAAGTGGTGTTCATTGCTACGTGTGGAGGTGGAAGGAGGAGGAATGGAAGTGGGCGAAGCCCATGACTCCTCTGGAGGTAGTTTGTAAGTGGAGGGCCCGTTTGTATGGCTCTGGCCGCCTTCCAGATCCACCGTTCCTGGCGACTGCCCGCTCGGCCTCACACGGAAATTCTCCCGAGACATTGGGTATTTTTGCAACGTCCAGTCTTCCAGTCACCAGCACAGGGCAGGTTCATCCGACGTTCCCCCGGTACGGCTGGATACGGCTGGTAAGTGTTCTCGGTGGCCCGTGGGCACTACTTGCTTTTGTGGGCAGGCGCAGCGGGGCGTACCTTAAGTGCTTTAAGGTTGTGGCGGCGGGCTCTCATTGGGTAGAGACATGAGTTACTTCCCGGATAGGAAAAATTGCTGTGAGAAGGCGCGGGAGGCTGATTGTAAGGGTGAGGTCTGGCGAGTTGCGCTGGAGCCCGATTGGCACATACTGGGCTGATCGGGCCCGAGCACATCCGCCCTGTGCCACACTATTGATATACCCGTCGACAGGGCAACATTTTTGATCGTGACGAATTCAATAATTCTGTACTGGTCTATTGCGCGCAGTGGGAGGAGGAAGTTGGTGGGCAGAGCCCGCAATTTCTGTGTAGGTGTAAGCGGGTGTAAGGGCCCATCTGCATGGGCTCAAACCATCTGCCTACCCACCATGCTCCACCTACCCAATGCGCCCTTTTTGCCTTTTATCTTGGTAACCCAACCCAACACGAATAATCTGCTCCGTCCTCATGTCACCTTAGGCAGCTACATCGTTCCGCGTGATGTATGTATCACGTCATGTCTGGGTTAGGTAGTTTTTGCCTTCTACAGGAGTGGCAGGCACGGTTTTCTCGGCAATGGGAGGGATGGGAATGCGCGACCTGGGCATGCGTAAGCACTGACTGGTGGGGTAGCTGCGATAGGGGTTGCCTGCCCTTAGACTTTGCTCGTGCCTTCCCTTGCTTGTGGTCCGCACAGTCGCCGGCGTTGCTCACTTCGTACCTACCTTACCTTACCTTATGGTGACAGGCCCCACAGACATGTAAGAGATTCACGCCGGGCAGGTCTCTCAAAATCTTCTTCTAACCTCGAGGCATGATCCTTCGAGCATGTTCACTGCCGGCTGATGAAGTGGTCCACGGATGCCCACTCCACTCCCCCCCCCCCCCCCATAGAAGACATCCCCCCGGCCGGCCCTCTCAAAATTCCTTCTCTCCTCCGTGGCCGCGTCTTCTCGCGCCTGTGCTGCCCGGGGCTTGAGGTGGCCCCGCGGGGCGCCCCCCCCCCCCCCCCCCCCCCCCCCCGCCTTTTCTGGTATCTGGCAACGTTTGTCGCGATGCTGGCAGTGGGCATCTTCGTCGCCGAATAGTAAGAATCTTCTTACCACTGCTAGACCAGCAGGTACGTACAATACTCAGGTTGGGAGAAAGTCTCAACTTCACGGGAGGATTGGAGCATGATCTGCACGGTGTCGCTTTGTCTGATATTCCTAACGTTTGCGTTTATTGTACTTGTCGTTATGTTTCCGGCCGCACGCTGATGTGCCTTCCGCTCTGGCTATCTTCAGTAAGATATCGTTGACTCCCACAGATCCTTGTGAAAACGTACCTTCTACCTTACGTTGCCTCAGACCCAAAACACTCACAGGCGTCCTTGCCGATAGATAAGGATGAGTCCAGACCCTCCCGGGCACTTCGCTATGGTCTGGTTTTCAACTCAACTTATCTTACACGAGAATATCTTCTGGCACTCGTTCTCTCGAATTGTTGGGGTACAAAGCCGCCGGCGAAGGTGTCTTGTCCAGTCAGAATGTAGGAAAACATATCGGGAATGGAGCCACCAGACAACGCTACCGCAAGTGCAAGCCACTTGGGAAGCAATATGACTGGATCGATCAAGTCGTTCCCATCGTATCACCCCCCATCCCACCGCGTGCACCTGGTCCACCATGCCCCAAGCGCCCGCCAGAACCCCCTCCCTCCATGATCATTGCGCTAACCAAACACAGCACCACCTACCTCTCCGGGTACCGTTCAACACGGCCCTTCTCGAGCCCCCCCCCCCCCCCCCCCCCCCCGTCCCGCAAAGTCAGAATTCCAATACCGTTCGATCGAGTTTTTAGACTTGGTGCTTCATATACAAGTCTACGTAGCCAGTGTGAGCTGAATATTGGTCGGCGCGCCATTTTTCCTGGCATTTGCAGCCATTGAAACATACCACCACTAGTGCCACCATGACGACAACCTCCCTGTGGTATGATTCATACGCCTCAAAAAGCCATAGGAATCCTCTCTTATCTTCCATGATCCATACATCTCCCTCCTTCAGGTGATAGTCGCTAGGGTTTTAAACTACACCCTCGGTCATAGAAGGCTCCAGTGAGGTCATACCTGAGGCTCCCGCAGTTTGCAGGCGAATCGTTGCCAAATTTGTGTGAAGCTGGCATCCTGAGTTTTGGAATCGAAATTATTCCTTGCGACTCTTAGGCTAATGTAAATTTTCAGCGTTTGGACGGTTTCCACTGTGAGCTAGTCTCAGTATCCGCTCAAATGTGTCACCTCCCGTCTATCTCGAAGCAAGGCATGTCGAACTTGTTGCGGGATGATCACATGTTGATTAACGGTACCTCTCGCAACGCGATGGCTGAGACCTACCAGACCTGTTGAGAGATAAATGGAGAGACGCAAACCGTTGATCATGGGAGCGGACTGGGTGCCTCATCATGAGGGACAGCACCATCTGCACCTCCCAACTCGCATCCACACACCTACTGTTGGGACGCACGTCACAAACATACCAAAACGCAGTCCAATATGCGGTTATTGGGCTTCGTACCGACTGCAAGGATGCTCTGCCTCCTACCTTATCTATCAGTGCTTGGAATACGCCTACCTCGTGTAGTGGCAGGTTCCGTCGCAGGTCAGGCAGAAGGGGACTCAACAGAAGAGGAAGGTGCGTCAACATTTAAGGAGAGATCACTGGCAGGAACACGACCGACTCTGTGCTACTTTCCTCTTAACTGCGGAAACCAGACGGAAGCTTCGAGAGTGCGTTTCATCACGTGCACCTCCTTCCGCCAGAAGTTGACCTCACGCGGAGGAGTCACTTCCGCAACCTTCCACCCCTTTCTTCCAAATCTCTTTACGGAAAGAGCTCCTTCCACAAGCTCTCGACCACCCGACCGCTGGCCGCTGGGACGGGGCGTCTCAGGTTGCCTACCTTACCTCGATTCCTCCCCCGAGCTCGTGGCGGAAGGTTCTTATCCTCCTTACACCTCCCAGATCCAACATTCGCCTGAATCTCAAACTTCCATTAGTAAAGATCTCTTCCAGAGCATCTATACGAATTGAACAAAGACTCTTGCCCATTGCGGGCATCTTCCGTTTTCCGCGTACTTGCGATCAGCTCAGATCCTCGATGTCCCCCCGTCTGCCTGGCGCCTCGACAAGCAGACAAGTGCCAGTATTTTCGCCAGGATGGCTAACGCTTGTTTCCAGGCACTTCCACTCTCTCCGGCTACGTCGGTGGCCATGTCAATTCTACCTCTAACCACGTCAACGACACAGTCAATGGCAATTCAACTTCCTCTAGCTACGTTAGTGATACTGTTATTTCAATTCCACCTCTGACTGATTCAACAGTAGCTCCACTTTCTCTAGCCACATCGACGGCACTTCCATTTCCTCTAGCCCACGTCGACGGCACTCCTACTTCCTCCACTCAGCTCCCCCATCAGCCACTTCAACGGCACCTCCTGTAGCCAACTCGACGACAAGCTCTCTCTGTTGGTATACATGCCAGCAGAGCAAGCCTTTCGGCCGATACGAAGCTCAATACACCGTATTGAGCTACGTATATATAAGGGAGGAGGAAGGAACAGTGCAATCCTTTCGGTCGATACGAAGCTCAGTATCTCATATTGAGCTATATATATATAGAAGGAGGAAGTTACAGGGCAATCCTTTCGGCCGGTTCGAAGCTCAGCTTCTCGTGTTGAGCTACATATATCTATATAGGAAAGGAGAAAGTTATTGGGTAGAGTCCACGATTCCTTCGTCAAATGTAAGTAGGTGGAAGGGCCGTTTGCAATCACCTGATCACGTTTTCTGCTGTTCACTTCAACACTCTCTTCTAACCACGTCAACAGCACTCTCACTACCTCCAGCCACGTCGACGGTAGTCTCTTCCTCCAGCCATGTCGACGGTAATTCCTTCCCCTCCAGCCACATCGACGGCACTTCCTCTTCCTCCAGCCAGTTCGACGGCAGCTTACCTCGTTCTGCCGCTCCAACGGGCAGAAGCCAAGACACCCACGCGTGGTTGAAGCAGCAGCATACTACAAGCAACAAGTCGCCCAGCCAACGTATCCCATCGACTGCGAGTCAACTTCAGTACATACACTCCCAGTTTTCTGCAACACGGAAACTGTTTAATTGGGTACATCGGCCGGGATGAAGACGGGGACAAGACGGATAAGTGATGAATAGTACGTGATCTGCTACCTCCCCTCATCGCAATTGCAGGCTCATATACTGACATTCGTTCGCAGTAGATTGGATACGCCTCTAGGGCTTCGGCTTGGGGAGAAACGCACGTTGTTAGGCCACAGTCAGACCGAATGAAAGCTCCTTCTCATTTACGCTAGATCGATCGATTTCCGAGGAGTTCGGGCGATAAAAATATACAAGTTGGAGGATTAGGAGATAATGAGGTCGATGGGATTTTCGAGTCTTAGTACGACAATCACACCGGAATAGTAATTGGCCTTTGGCAGTATGGATGGAGATTTGACGGCCGTTCGAAGCCACGATGTAAGCCCAATTCACCTCTTTTCTGTCCACAAATTTGACACTGCCAGTAGTAGGCAGGAAATGGAATTCGGAAGGTGGTCGCCGCGTGCTCGCCGCGCTCCTGTCAACGTGGAGAATACCGGGGCTCTCAGCCCCTATCAAGGTATGTTTTCACATCTACCTCACAGAATAGGAGTCCGACAATTAAAGACGATGGCGCTCGTAGAGACGGAATGGGCGATGCTGAAGCCATGGCTGCGAGAGAGCTGCCTGACATAGGTGGTTCTCAAGTCTATCGTTCAGCTCTTGCGGCTGGTCTATCCAGTTGCAAACGGCCCTTCCACCTTTACACCAAACGCAGGAATCATGGGTTTCCAGTAGATGACAACGGTCTCACCATGAGCTTCGTACAGTCAGGCTAGCTCGCGGTGAGTCTGCGTCAGAATCCTGTTGGGGAACCTCTTGGTCGGGAGGACTGAGCGAATGCGACTTTTGTCCGGTTCATTGATTCATTGCTACCATTTGAGCCGTAGGATCGAGTAGCGAGAAGGCCATGTTGCGATGAGTTTGCGCAACGAGGGTGTGAACGACGCAGCGCGGTTCAGAAATTTACTCCCGCGACTCAAGGTGAGAAGGGGAAAAGGATGGAGCGGTCAGTGATCTCTCGGTCTGCCCACTAACACTTCTATACGACAGTCACATTTTGCACGGGCTGATCAACCATCAGAGTTCTGTGGCACCGGCGTTCGACACTCAGTTTTCGGGGACTTGCACGTCACTGAAGATGTAAATCTTAGTAGGGATTCATCAGACTTCACGAGGATGACTGCTAACAAACTAAACAGGCGTCCATAGCCGCTCCTCTCAAGACTTACGATTCCTGGCTGAACTACGAGTCACCGGCCCACTGTACGACAAGATACGCATTCAGCGTACCAAGGGCGGCGAACTCCCAAGCTCCTGGCGCAAGACACTCGACCCTGATGACTTCCCTCATTTGGCAACAGAGAGTGTCTGCTGTAGATCAAAGACGCCTCCGGTAGAGGGAAGGCGATTCTGCTATGTGGCTCGACTGACGGATTCAAAGGTCGAAGCGACTCGATCTTCTACTCTTTCTACCAGGCAACCGACGACCGACTGAATAACGTAACTTCCGTTCTCTGTGGCCTTCTTCCCATGATCCTCAACCAGGAGTCATCTTTTCTTCAACTTCTTCGCAACAGTCACGAGTACTCAGGGGCTGGGAAGACGTTCTTTCAACACGTCAGCAGCTGCGATGCTCTAGGCAGGATGATTGTATATGCTGTCAACCATGAATGCCCGTACAGCACTATGCTACTCATCGAAGCCACTGGTCAGTAAGCCTCAGGTCTGGGGCAGCTCACCAGCTTTCTTCTCGTTCTGGGAATGCACGTCAAAGTCATTGTTCTAGTTTGTCCTGAGTTTAGAATTGACATAGGTTTCGCCGCCGCCGCCAGAGAGGATATAAGTGTCTTGTCTCTGAACTACCAAACCAGGAGGTTGATTCGGCGGCTGCAAACGTCTACATCGACCACGAAGAAGAAAAGTTAAGGGTCCTGAGAGGCTACAGCCTTGAGCTCAGTGCCACGGTCATCTCGCCTCTTACACAAAAAAAACATTCCTCTAGGTTGCTTCAGTTTGTCATCAGCCGACTCGCTTTCACAGAAGACACACGCAGAAAGTCCCTGCACAACCACGATTCGCTCTGGGCTCATTGTGAAGAAATTTTGACCAACATCTGTGAATGTTTGGATGCAGATTATGGAAGGTCAGTTTTGGCGGCCGTGTTTGTTACCTCTCGCCCGCTTGATTCGGCCGAGCTGGCTGACCATCGTCGACTATACCAGAAAGTCGCGATGACTTTTGGACCATACGATCCCTTTTTCATGTCCCTCCTGAGCCCATGCCTTATTCGGCGTCGAAACAAACCCCTCATCAAGCCCGATTCCGCCGACCATACCTCCGCCGACCACACTTCCTCCAACGATGCCTCTCCCTCCTCCCTTCCGAGCTCCAACGCCTCTCCCCCAAGACTTCTCTCCCCATGACCGCCGCTCCCCCGAGGACCGCCGGCGGTCTACGTATAATGGCTAGAGCGGAACTTGGCGAAGGCGACGTTATCACTGCCGCCCCGAGACAGCTCCGATCCGCAAAGCCTAGCGCCCGAGTCACCGAACCCGAATGAGAACCCGGTCCAAGACGAGATACTAGCCCAAACCCTTATCAGATCTATAGAAGAGCAGGTCGCCGTCGTCACTAGGGTCACGAACATAAGTGGAGGTGCTGGTGACTTCATACACCAATCGGTTAAGGAGTTCTTGTTCGGGCGACCAGACAAGTCTATGCCATCAGGAATCGAGCATTACAAGAATTTGGTTCTGTTGAAGCTTGAACTAACCATATCAAGGACGCTGCGGCCCGAGTATCGCCTCGATGGACCTGGGGTCCGCCAAACATATCCGCGTTTCGCATCCTGATCCGCTGGCAGTTTTCAGTTACGATGTGCCATTTAAACAAGCGTAAGTACAGATCCGTTGTGTATTTGTACACTGGGTTGATCATGTTACTGGCGATAATTTCGACAGCTGCATTTCGAACAATTCCATGCATTGATCAGGTGAGACTTTCTCCATTGGCTTGGAGACTTGGGCCTGCTGTGAAGGACGTCTCAAGGGGTGCCTTTGATGTTATCGATACTCCAAATCTTTGATGTCAGTGGATAAGTCATCGTCGCTGCGTGCTTGCACTAATTTCTCACAGACCTCGGAAAGCCCGTCGGGTCGCAAGGTCCAACAGACCGAGACGCAATCAGATTCATGCCTTACTCCTGGACCTCACCAAGGTTGATCCCATGTCAGCCTACATCTCGGCATTGGTAGTCAGCAGTCCCGCGAGGCAACATGCTATGGCTGATGAGCCAAGATGGTCCTTGACATCTATAGTACCAGACACCTGGTGTCCACGTTTACGAACCCTCGAAGAACATCAGGACCGCGTCAATCCAGTGCATCTCTCCTCTGATATGACTGTACTGACTTCCGCATCCTCTGATTGCATGGTAAAGCTATGGGACATTGCGACAGACTCTTGTCCAAGAATGCTCAGCACCGGCGATCCGGTCTGCTCCACGGCTTTTTCCATCGATGGAGCCACACTCGCATCAGCTTCAGGGTAATGCTGAGCTGCGGGATACTAGAACCGGCAGGTGCGTTCAAAAAGTCTGTACTCGTGGCAATCCTCTTTCGTCTGCTTTTTCATATGACAGCAGCACATTGGCGTCATTCTCGATAGCGAGCGTTATTGAGTTATAGAACACTGTGAGCGGTTCCTGCCTTCGTAAAGCTGAAGACAATAGCAGCTCCATCTACCCATGTTTTTTCCTTGAGATACGGTTGCCTTCCTTTTTCATCCTCTCAGAACGAGAGCTCTGACAGGGGGCTACAGGGGACTGCATCAAGATCATCAATCAGCTTTCGGTCAGGCTAGTCGCAGTCTCAGATCATGGCCGTCAACTTGCATCTATCACTCGAACCGAAGGCTGGACGCGCATTGTTCTTGTAGGTGATTGTACTGGTCAAGTAGCAGATCAGCTCGTCGAGACAGCGGACACCATCGCAAACGCGTGCGACAGCTCCCATCTTGCAGCTAGCGACGTTCATAGCAGTGGACATCTTTTGGACTTGACTCTGATCTAAACAAACGTGTGTTCAGGGGCCACTGTGAACGTGTGACCTCAATGGTATTTTCCAAGGATGGGAGCTTTCTTGCATCTGCTTCCAGAGACCAAGCCGTCAAAACCTGGCATTGGAAGCTATCTGAACCTTTGGTGTGATCAAAGTTATCAAATCTCAGATTCAACGGGCTAACACATCCGAGCTCAGATGTCCATAGGGGCACAGAACCCGAAGCGACTGGGAACGGTGCTGTTAACCGACATGACGAATTCGTCGGCTCGCTCAATGCCGCATACGAAGGTAGCTGTCCATATCTGCCTCTTGTCACAGAGGGTGGTTTGGAACACGGTAAACGGAGACTGCCACGACGTCATCGATGCAGGTGTCTTCCCCTAATGCACCACGATCTTCATTCACGGCAATATGTGCGTGGCGGAGACCTTCGGAAATCGGACGAGGATCGTCGACAAAATCCAAGGAGGAGCTGACGAGTGAGGTATGCAGCAGCGCAGAAGTTTTGACGTAGGGACGATTGGCAGCATCCTAGTGATCAAGCGCAGAGCTACTGAACATCTTCCTCATCTTGTTGTGGGCCGGCAAAAGCTTTATTGGTGACGAATCCGTTATAAGTTACCCCTGTTCTGCATTCGTGGGGTTCAATCTTCGAATTCTAATCGGGATGCAGCGCAATGAGCTTCGGAGGCATGCTGCCTTGAGTCAAGCAAGGCATCCGCGGCAGAACGAGCAAAAGGTCAGTGGCCTGAGATCAGAAACGGTCATCTTCAGGACATGTACTTTGACTCTGTAGGGGTAGGAAGGTACTCTTCACATGCAAAAATGCCTCGAGTCGCCAGTCAGTCATTCCCTCATTTCCCAAGACGTTGGCTAACGCGAGTTTCAGCATTCAGAACACAATCCCGAAGATGACAGACGTCACAGATTGCGCCCTCCAGCAACGCCAGGACTCAAGCCTGGTGAAGTCAAAAGGGCACCGGACAGCATTACGTTGGATGCCTTCGACTTGCGCCTCAGTGGACTCTCCTAGGCTAATCCGTCGCCGTGAGCCTCAACCGATAGGAGTCAGAGACAACTCCCCACTAGTAGCAGAGGCGCGAACGCCGCCGGATTGGCGCCACTATCACCCACTCCCGACGCATGAGATTCGCCAGTCGCCCAGACGAAACCGCCCAGTGGCCGCCATCCCGCTGGCCCCCTGTCACAACTATCGGCATCGAGGTGGTCAGCGCATATCAGTGAAAGACGTGTTGCACGTTGACATGTCTTGATTACAACCTCGAACAACACTTCATCCTCCACATGGCTGTGGCCAAGGTCCATCGAGCATACGAGGCTCTAGCATGGAGTGTTACTAGACAAGCCAACAGAGTTGTGGAACTCATGACAGGGAGACTATGAATATCAGAGGCAGGTGGCTAACATGGGAAACATCGCTGACGTTCGAGTGGGCATGATTAGTAATTCGGTTGCCCGGAAGGAACGGTGCCCCGAGACGGCAGGACGACACGCCATCCTCGTGACGGTGTGACAGGCCTCAACCTCAGCTTCAATCGATGCAAGGACTCAATCATGGACGCCAACGTCCGAGACCAGAGCAAACATCTCATCGGGGTACTTCGTCACTCAATGACCTCATACTGTCTAGCACCGAGGAGCCTCTCCAAACCATACTCGGCCAGGCATGCGGCTAGACATGGTATCGTATGCAAGGTTTCCTCAGCCTTCACAGCATCTACGGCCGTGGATGGATGTGGCATGAGTGAAGACGCTGGCATGCACAACGTTATGCCGGTCCCATCAATTGCGGAATGGCGTCAGTACACTGTACGTACTTGGACCGACCCTATTTCCCTTATTTCCTTCAATCAAAAGGTTCATGTAAGAGCAGAAATGGAGAAAGCCGGAGAACGTATGTACTGACGCCATTCCGCAGTTGATGAGATATCATCTCTTGGGTCTCCCGAGGTCCCCAAAGTCGAGTCGATGGAGCCTTCACAATACCAAATCAAGGTCGAGAATTGCACGGCTACGAAGGAGGTGTGGCGCCGCGTAATGGTATTGCAGGGCAGCCATGAGCTGATGTTTCATGTCCACAACAGTACATATCCCCTTCGCCCGAAGCCGCCTGTCGAGGAGAGAACAGCACAGTTGAACGCGAGGCTGAGACGCAGCATCTGTGGCCAATTGACCTGAGCCCGGTCAGGACGGACCCTGGTGGGCAGCCGAAGTACGGCTTCTGGTGATGTTAGGCCATGCAACGGGATGAGAGTAACGCGGGTCGATTGACCATGGTGTGCGTGTTGCAGCGCAAACACATAGTGTTATGGCGGGAGTAGGGAAGGTTATCCAAAGAAGCTGTATCTAGTGGTTCTCTCTCGAACGAGGTGGAAACGAGGTCGCCATCCGTTGCTCAACGCTTGCATGCCAGTCCGAGAATGGTGGACAAGGCACGCTGATCAGGGAAGTGCCACACGGCCGTGGAGACACGGAGCTGTCGAAGTTGTGGCCGATGGCATTGCAGGGGTCAATGATGAAGAGCAGCATAGCTGTCAATTTCGTGGTGGCCGGGTGCGAAGTTACTCGACCGGTACATCTGGGTAACTTGACACAGTACGCAGGTACAAGATGCATCTTCGCGTCACGTCGCGACTCCACCTGGCGCGGTCTTTAGTCTACGCGTCGCAGTTTTGGAAGATGACAAAGCGGATTGTGGCTAGGTAGGAGGGGCATCTGTTACCGAATGTCAAGGCAGAGGTTGCCAGTTGTACGGTTGGCAGGCCTTCAGCCAAAGCCTGCTCGTTGACATCGTACAACAGGCGTCGACCAACGACCACCCTTTCCGACCAAACAGCAGGGAGGCTCAAATCGTCGATGTATGACCTGCACTCCGTATCAACAGCACCTTCATGAGCTGCCCCTAGATTATCATTCAAGCACCGAAGGGGGCGGGCGGCCTCGGCGGGCGAGATCGGGGGATCGTTAGGCAGTAATCTTTCGATGCGAAGGGTTGAGAAGATATTACCAACCCACCCGCCAACATAATACATCATTATATAATCAGTAGAGATACTTAGCACCGTGCGCAGAGCGCATATAAGACTTAGAGAAAACAATCATCTATTATCGCACTTTTTAGGATATCCTATACGTATATAAGTATTAGTAAAGGTAAATAGCTAGTTATATATAACTGTACTGCCGCAGTAGCTACTACTAGCCTAGAGACACTGTTTATATAGTATTTCTTAGAATAAGGCGTACCTACTTCTTTTATTTTTATTTATTTTAATATTCTACCTTTACTAACTACTCGGGCAACCCTCAATATCGTTTATATAATATTAATATATAATATTAATAAATACTCTTACTATCTCGATAGACTATTTTTTTTAGATTTTCTTCCTCCTTTTTAACTTTCCCTTTTATAAAGTTTATTTATTTTTTATTTCTATTTTTACTAACTACTCAGGTAATTCTTAATATTAATTATATAGTATTAATATATAGTATTAATAAATACTCTTATTATCTCGATAGACTAATTTTTTTAGATTTTCTACCTATTTAACTTTCCCTCTTATAAAGTTTATAACTACGGATTATTAATAGCCTTATAAGGTTTATAACTAGGGATTAAATAATATACTTATATAATAAAATATTATACTAAACTTATAAAAATTAACTATATTTAAAAAAAAGAAGCTAATTAAGTATATTCTTAACTTAAATTCTTCATCGTTTTTTTTATATTAATAATATTAAAAATATAGCTAATTAATTACTTATTAATTATAATACGCCCCCCTCCCTAATAAAGTAATCCGCTAGGGCCGTGCTATATATTACGTATTAAAAAAAGCTAGGTATATTACGCTCTATACCTAACTAATAATTAAAATAGCTCCTAACTTTTTATTATATAAAGTTTTTAAAGTTCTAGCTATTTAAAAAGCGAAATATACTTATTTTAATATATATAAAACTTCTTAATACTAGCCTACATATATAATTAAATCTTATATAGTGGGTTTTTTCCCGACTTTATAAGTATAAAAGATCGACCTTAACGGGATTAGGCTTTTAAAAAAAATTATATAATATAGTATACTTTTTAATTATATAATATATATAATATACCCTAAGTACGTACTTAACGTAATATAATAATTTCGATACGAAAACTATTATATAATTCAGAATAAGTAAGCTACTTTTTATATAGTAGTACTAATTAAAAAGCTTAATAATAAAGGTTAGCTATAAAAATTTAAAACGGCCCTTAATTATAGAGGTTCTAAACTTTAATAATAACGTAAAGGGTTTTTAAAAACAAAAGGGCTGAAAAGGCTAATATTTAGCTACTTTTTAAAGCTTATAAAGATTCTTTTTATTTTTATTATTTTTAATATTACCTAAAGCTACTTTTTATTTAAACTAAATAAATTTACTAAGTAAACTTATTAAACGAACTTATTAATATATAAACTACTACTCTACTTTTAATATATAGTTAATAACTAGCCGGCTAAAAATACCCTTTAATAAGTCCCCCCCTCTAGGGCTTAATAAATTAAGCCCCCTCGACGCCCTAGCTATCGTAACTAACGTAAGTATATTTAAAAAGTAATATAATACCTTTTAATAATATAGAATTTAGCTAAGGAATAATATAAACGCTGTAAATAACTAAGCTAATATAAATATTAAAATTTAATATATTAATATTAATTTAAAAACTATATTTTATAAAGCTAAAAATCCCTTTAATATAAGCTATATTATAAACAAAAGGAATATATAAAGGGTTTCTTAATTTTTAATAAGAAGGAGTATATAATAAAGGATCTAGCTATTTGTATAAATTAGTATTAAGAAGTTTTATATATGTTAAAATAAGTATAGCTCGCTCTCTAAACGGCTAGAACTTAGAGGATTATAATAAAGGATCGGGAGCTATTTTAATTAATAGTTAGGTATAGAGCGTAATATAGTCTATCGAGATAGTAAGAGTATATACTAATACTATATATTAATACTATGTAATTAATATCGAGAACCGCCCGAGTAACTAGTAAAGGCAGAATATAAAATTAAATAGAGCGTAATATACTTATTCTTCTTTAATACGTAATATATAGTACGGCCCCGGCGGATTGCTCTATCGGGGGGCTTAGAGCTTTTATAAAAAAGATCTTTTTATTTAACTAAACCCTAACGAACTCTTTTAATAAACAAGCCTATATTAAGAAATAATAATAATAAATAACTTAGTTAATTACCGTTAATAATATATCTAGCCGTAATTATAAACTTTATAAAAGGGAAAGTTAAAAAGGTAGAGAATTTTTTTAAAAAATAGTCTATTAAGATAATAAGAGTATTTATTAATATTATTATTACGACTTAATATATATATAACTAAAACCAGGGCCCGCCCCGTAGACCTATAGCGGCTATAATATACTATATATATAAAAAAATAGGAACGTAAAATAACTCTTATAAAATAAAAGAACTATAGATAAGTTATATATAGATAAGAAGTAGTAATTATATAATAAAATAATTATTATAATTATTTTAAATAATCGCTTATTAATATTCATTTAGTAATTACGTAATAAATAAAAGTATTTATTAATAAAGGATATATTTATAAGCGGATTCATATATATTATAAACTTAAGCCGGGCTTAGAATTAGACTTTTTATAGCTCTTTAGTAATTAACTTAGTATTAGATTTTATAATTATTTTTAACTATTTTAATTAAGAACCCCTTTTAATAAGACTATAATTAATTACTAAAGCCTGACTTATTTTACGTTTTATAAATATAGTTTTAAAAAAGCTATTTATAATTATAATACTACTTACTTAGTACTTATAGCCCTAATCTTTATTAATAAATTTATTATAACTAGCTAGTTATAATACTTTAATTCCCTTTGGGGTCCGGTCCGCTTTATTAAGGGCTATTTTCGTTTTTATAAATAAGCTAGTCTATTAGGGTTAATATTGAGTATTTTTATTACGTACTTTAATAAAACTTTATAACTGACTATAGCTAGCCGTAGCTATTACTAATTATTAACACTAACTAAACTTCAAATACTAATAACCCTATTATTATAATATATTAATCGCCCTTTAAATAACTAAAAACTACCCCCTACTTTCTATCTTTTTTAATAATATTAGATTTTTTTTTAATCTTTTTTAATTTATTTTTATATAGCGATTTCAAAACATTATTAGTACTTAGGAGTTAGTTAAGTATTTCGAGGTTATTATATTATATTAATTGAGTATTAATAAAAGTAAGACTTATATTAATATACGTATTTTAGATCTTTAAGTTAATACTATTTAATTTATATTCCTTAAAACGACCTTATTATAGTTCGGGGTCCTTTAGTATAATATTTATAAAATCGAGCTTTTAGCCCTTAAGGTATCCCTATAGATTAATAAGTTAACGTCTTAGTATTTAAGTTCTACTAGGGGGGCTGTGTTAGTTAGTTAGGCAGGCTATGTCCTATTTTTCCTAAACTAATCTAACTAATAAGAGGCTAGGGATTATTCCGACCGATTTTTATTACTACTAATTACCTATTTCTACTTCTATTTACTTATTTTAACTTACTTATTTTAACCTCGCTATTACTACTTATAAAAAATAAAACTATTATAACTTTTTAATAAAAATACTACTAATTAACTTAATTAACCTAATTACCCCTACGTAATATAAAAATTAAAGTTTATTAAAATCTCTTAATTACTATAATAAAAGCTAAAATAATTTTCGAATTATATAAGTTTATATAAGCCGGTTTTATATAAAGTTAGTAATAAAAAGCTAGAATTAATTACTTACCGTAGTTAGCTAAGAAAATTGCGTTTATCTTATTAGTTAGAAAAAGTAGGACATAGCCCGCCTAGCTAACTAATACAGCCCCCCTAGTAGAACTATAGTATTTTAATAAGATATATTTAAAGTTAAAGAATTAAATAATAATAATAATAATAATAATAATAATAATAATAGTAATAGCATAATAATAATAAATAGTAAGGGAAATAGCGTTTTTTAATTTTAATAAAAGAAACGAGGTAATAAATATATATATATATATATAAGTCGAAGTTAAAAACGTAGTAAATATTAATAAGGTTAGTATTTTACTTAATAATAGCGACGAGGGTATTTCCGATACTATATTATTATAAGTTATTATTACTTAGAGGGTAATAAACCTAGCTAAGTAAGTAGCTTATAAAGTAGTAGTATCGGGTACTTAATATTACTATTAATCCGTAATTATAAACTTTATAAAAAGGAAAGTTTAAAAAAGTAGAAAATCTAAAAAAATAGTCTAATGAGATAGTATAAGTATCTACTAATACTATATATTAATACCGTATAACTAATATTAAGAATCGCCTGAGTAGCTAGTAAAAGTAGAAATAAAAAACAAATAATACTTTAATTACTCTTATTTAGTAAGTTAACTTTAAAAGATTTATTAAGTAGTAAAAAGAACGACGACATTTTCTAAGACCTTAAGTAGTTTTTTATTTAACTCTAAAAAACTCATTAACTTAGCTAGCGAGCTAGCTAAAGTAGAGGATAACGAGATATTTAATATTACTTCTAACTCTAATAATAATATAGTTTTTAGAAAAGTAAACTATAAGAAAATATAACGTATTATTAAAAAGAGTAATAAACGTAATAAGGAACTTACGGAGCTTTTTTATAACAACTCCGCGTAAATAGTTATAACTCTAACCAAAAATAATAAAAATATTATTACCCTTTAGAATATAATTAACGAGGTTATAACTAACCTAGCCCCCCTAATAGAGCAATCCGCTAGGGCTATACTATATATTACGTATTAATCCCCCCGATAGAATAATCCGCCGGGGCCGTACTATATATTACGTATTAAGGAAAACTAAGTATATTTCGCTCTATACTTAATTACTAATTAAAATACTTAACTAACTCGACCGTTATCTCCCTTTTATTAATAGTTTTTAACTTTTTACCGCTTCTAGCTATTTAAAAAGTAAGCTATACCTACTCTAATATATATAAAACCTCTTAGTACTAGCCCGTATAAATAGCTAAATTTTATATTATATACTCCTTCTTATTAAAAATTAAAAAACCTTTTATATATGCCCTTATATCCCCCAGACAGAGCAATCCGCCGGGGCCGTACTATATATTACGTATTAAGGAAAACTAAGTATATTGCGCTCTATACTTAATTACTAACTAAAATAGTAGTTAACCGACTTAACTATTATTTTCTTTTTATTAACTCCCGACCTTCCCCTATACAAAGTTCTCTAAGTTCTAGCTATTTAGAGGGCGAGCTATACTTATTTTAATATATATAAGACCTCTTAATACTAACTTATATAAGTAACTAAATCTTATATTATATACTCTTTTTTATTAAGGGTTAAGGGGCCCCTTATATATTCTTTTATATTTATAATATAGCTTATATTAAAGGGATTTTTAATTTTATAAAGTATAATTTCTAAATTAATATTAATATACTAAATCTTAACGTCCGTATTAACCTAGTTATTTATAGCGTTCGTATTATTACTTGGCTAAATTCTATATTATTAAAAAGTACTTTATTAATCCTTAGGTATATTTATATTAATTATAATAGTTATAATTTTAAGTTACCTAAAGAGAGCGCCTAGCTCGAGAAAGATAGACTTATTAATAAGCATTTTTAAAAAGTTTTAACTTACTAATTACTAACTATATACTAAAAATAAGATAGGTTCTTATTAAAGTAATAGTTTATATATTAATAAATTTATTTAGTTTAAATAGAGCTTTAAGTAATATTAAAAATAATAAAAATAAAAAGAATCTTTATAAGCTCTAAGTAATGAATATTAGCCTATTTAGCCCTTTTTTTAAAAACCTCTATATTACTATTAAAGTTTAGAACCTCTATAATTAAGGGCCGCTTCTAACTATTATAACCGATTATTATAGCTAATTATCACGGCCGACCTCTACTATTTACCTTTTTAATTAGCGCCGCTATATAATAAAAAAAGTAGCTTACTTATCCCGAATTATATAGCGGTTTTCGTATTAAAATCACTATATTATATTAAGTACGTACTTAGGGCATATTGCGCGTATTATATAGTTAAAAAATATATTATGTTATATAATCTTTTTTAAAAGCGTAATTCCGTTAAGGTCGATCTTTTACGCCTATAAAGCTAGAAAAAAACCACTACATATTCCCTTATATTTATAATATAGCCTATATTAAAAAGATTTTTAATTTTATAAAATACAATTTTTAAACTAGCGTTAATATACCGGATTTTAATATTCATATTAGCTTAGTTATTTATAATATTTATATTATTACTTAGCCGGATTTTATATTATTAAAAAGTATTATACTACTCCTTAAGTATACTTATATTAATTATAATAGCTAGGGCGTTAAGGGGGCCTAAGAACTTATCGAGCCCTAAAAGGGGGGTCCTATTAAGGGGTATCTTTAGTCTTAGCCCACTAGTTACTAACTATATACTAAGAGAGTAAGTTCTTAATAAGTAGTAGTTTATATATTAATAAGTTTATTTAATAAGTTTATTTAGTAAATTTATCTAGTTTAAATAGAGCTTTAGGTAATATTAAAAATAATAAGGATAGAAAAAATCTTTATAAGCTCTAGTATAATAAAAGAGTAGCTAAATATTAGCCCTTTTAGCCCTTTTTTTTAAGAAACTCTACGTCGCTATTAAAGTTTAGAACCTTTATAATTAAAAGCTATTTTTAATTTTTATAACTAACCTTTATTATTAACCTTTTTAGCTAGCGCCGCTACGTAAATATATTACTTAGCTTATTATTGATTATTACGGCGCTAGGTACTGGGCCCCTTAGCGCCTAGGCCTTAGGTACTTAACGGACTACTTATAGGTTACGTAATTACTAAACCGCTAGGCCTAAAAGCCTAGCGCCCTAGATTCTACTTACTAGTTTACTTTTTCCCTTTTTACGTTAAGTTACGTTTATTAAGTTAATATAGTAGCGCTCTAACCTACTTTAAGTTCCTTTTTATAATATTACTTAACGTTATTTATAAACCTTATTTTTTGAAAATTAAATAATAATATTTTAATATATTAATCTATTATATTAATTAGCTATCCTTATTAAAAAAAAGCGTAATACTAAGTAATAGCTAACTAATCAATTATATAGAGTAATTAATATTTTTTAAATATATATACCCCCTTGATTAAATATTATAATCCGAAATAAGAGCCGAGGAGGGTAAATATTTTCTTATATTAATAATTTTTAATAGGGTCGCTACTTATATAAGTAGTACTAGAGTATTATAAGTATTAATAAAAATACTAAACTTTTTATATTTAACCCCCAAAGTCGACCTCTTTAATTAACCTATAAAATAGCTCTTACTTTTTATTATTTGTTTTTTTTATTTCTGCCTTTGCTGGCTGCTCGGGCGATTCTTAATATCGATTATACGGTAGTAATACATAGTATTAATAGATACTCCCACTGTTTTAATAGACTATTTTTTTTTGGATTTTCTACCTTTTTAACTTTCCCTCTTGCAAAGTTTATAACTACGGATCATTGACGGCTTACTTTTTATTATATAAACTAATTAACTTGAGTATTTCCGTTATATTAATATTAAGCTCGCGTCCCCTATTTAAATTTATAGTAAGGGCTTTTTTAATAATACTAAGTAATATAGTACTAACTTTAAATTTATTTAAAACCTATATAAATAGGATTAGGGCGTTACCCTCTAGGCCTAGGTCGAGAGCTAGTTAAAAATACGTATTACTTAGTACTACTTTAAATAAGTACTTATTTTTATAATTAGCTAGCTAAGTAATAGTACCGAGTAGCTTTATAAAATAACTAAAGAAAATATTAAGGTTATATATATAGTTATTATAGAGCTTTAAAATATTAAGAAGTAGTTAAACTACGCCCTTTATATTAATATTATATTTAATAAGTACGTTAAGTAGTTAGAGAATAGCTCCGTAGTTAGAATTAGTAATAATAAGCGTAGTAATAATACTTATTATATATTAGAGTAGTACCTTATTAAACTCGAAGTATAGGGTAACTATAAGAATACTTTAGCCTTAGTATACTAGCCCTTTTATAAATTTAAAATACTTAACGTCCCTATTTTTATTAATAACGACGATAATAAGGGCCTAAAGTTCCCTTATTAGTTTTAGTATATTACGAAGCGCCTTAAAAACGTAAACTTTAATATTAATAAATATTATTTAGCCCTTTGGGGTCCGGTCCGCCTCATTAGGGGCTATCTTTGCCTTTATAGGTAAGCTAGTTTATTAAGGTTAATATTGAGTATTTTTATTACGTACTTTAATAAAACTTTATAACTCACTATAGCCGGCTATAGCTATTAATACTAACTAAACTTAAGATATTAATAACCCCGCTACTATAATATATTAATCGCTTTCTTAATAGCCGAATATTACCCCTTACTTTCTTTTTTTTTTTTTTTTAATAATAACCTCTCTTTAATATTCTTATTTAATACGCTTACTTACGCTCTTTTTAAGCTCTTAATTATATTATTAAGTCTAGGCTTAGTTACATTTTATTATATTAGAAAGGTACCGATAAGAGTAACGCTTATTATAATATATTTATCCATTTTTTATAAGTTAATATTATTAATATAATATTTATTAAAGTAGTCTCTCTATAGCTCGGGATTATTTAGTATAATATTTATAAAATTAAATAACTTCTAGTTATTATAAAAGCCCTAAGGGTCAACGAGTTATTAATAACGTCTTGGTATTTTAATAAAGTATACTTAAAGTAAATAGTTAGATAGTGATAGTAATAATAATAGTAATAATAAAAGAAGTAGCGTTTTTTAACTTTAATAAAAGAAACAAAGTAATAAATATATATATATATAAATAAAATTAAAAGTGCGGTAGATATTATACTTATAGAGGTCGGTATTATTTAATAACGGTAACGAGGGCATCTCTAATACTACTATTATAAGCTATTATACTTAAAAAGGTAGCTAACTTAGCTAGGTGCGCGGGCTTATAAAGTAGTAGCGTTAAGTACTTAATATCGCCGTCCGTTAATAATCTATAATTATAAACTTTATACAAGGGAAAGTTAAAAGGTTAGAAAATTTAAAAAAATAGTCAATTAAGATAGTAGGAGTATCTATTAATACTATATATTAATAGCGTATAAACGACATTGAGAATCGCCCGAGTAGCTAGTAAAAGTAGAATATTAAAATAAATATTGTTTAAAGTACGTTATTAATAAAGTTAGTAATATTATAATAAAGTTTATTTACTTAATATTAGCTTTTAATAAGATTATTATTATAAACTAATTATTATGTAGGCTTAAGTTAGCTTATATTAGCTTTATTATTATAAACAACGCTAATTAAAAACTAAACTTCTTTTTTATTATTTTTAAAAATATTTATTAAAAGTGCTCTATTTTTACTAAGCTTGCTCGTATTAATAAGCTCTTTAAATCTTAATAAAAACGCCGTTTTTATAATAAGCTCCCTATTTATTTTAAAAACTAGGCTATTTTTAAGTATCTAAATAAGGACACGACTATTTAGAAATATACTAAGTACGTTACTTAGCTTATTAATATAATATGGCCCTTATTAATTAGTAATAAGGCCCTAAAGAGTATTATACTTACCCACACTACTTTTATTAAAAAAAGAAGACGTAGTATTACTAAGTAAAATACCCGTAGCCGAATTATTAATTATAAGACTATCCTTAAGGCTTTATATTAAAAGCTTAAGAATAGTAGCGCTTACTTGGTTTATAATAAACTTAGCTATACTTCTTAGGACTATTTTAAAAAGCTAAATACTACTATAGCTACTATCAATACTATTAATAAATAATACGCCTTAGGCTTGAAAAACTAGGCCCCCTAGTATAGATGATTTCCTAGCTAGGGGATAAGTATGAAAAAAAATAGAAAATTAGTAATTTATTTAGTAAAACTATAGAATTTTATAAGAGGGTAGCTTTTTAAAATCGAGCTTTTAATAATATTTAATAAATATAGAATTTATTTAAAAGCCTTATTTAATATAGGAGCTAATAGGTACGGATTTATAAATAACTACGTAACCTTATTATTATAAGATTTTTATCCCCCCGACGGAGCAATCCGCCGGGGCCGTACTATGTATTACGTATTAAGGAAAACTAAGTAAAATGCGGTCTATACCTAATTACTAACTAAAATAGTAATTAACTAACTCGACTATTATCTCCTTTTTATTAATAGCTCTTAACCTTTTATTACGTAAAGTCCTCTTAAGTTCTAACTACTTATAGGGCAAGCTTTACTTACTTTAACGTATATAAGACCTCCTAGTACTAGCTTATATAAGTAGTTAGATCTAATATAATCTATTCTTTTATATAAGTATTATTATTACCTAGGGGGTCTTATAAGAGCTATTTAAAGCGCCGGCTTATTACTCTAACTTTATATATTTCTAGCCTATTTATTATAATTATTATAACTAAGCTAGTATTAATATACTAAATCTTAATATTTATACTAACCTAGCTATTTATAGCGCTTATAATATTACTTAACTAAATTCCGTACTATTAGAAAGTACTTTACTAATCCTTAAGTATATTTCTTTTTTTTGTTTCTACCTTTACTAGCTACTCGGGCGATTCTTAATATTAATTATATAATAATAATATATAGTATTAATAGATACTCTTACTATCTCGATAGACTATGTTTTTTTAGATTTTCTACCTTTTTAACTTTCCTTCTTATAAAGTTCATAATTACGGATTATTAATAGCGATATTAAGCGCCCGACGCTACTACTTTATAAGCCTACCGCGTACCTAGCTAAGTTAGCTACTTTTTTAAATAATAGTAGCTTATAATAGTAATATTAGAGATGCCCTCGTTGCCGTCGTTAAATAATATTAACCTTATGATATTTACTTTTTAATTTTACTTATATATATACACATTCGTTAGCTCGTTTCCTTTATTAAAATTAAAGACGCTTTTTTTACTATTTATTATTATTATACTATTACTATTACTATCTAACTATCTACTTTAAGTATACTTTATTAAAATACTAAGACGTTATTAATAACTTATTAACCCTTAGGGCTTCTTTAATAGTTAAAAGTTATTTAATTTTATAAGTATTGTACTAAACGACCCCGAGCTATAAAAAGACTATTTTAATAAATATTATATTAGTAATATTAACTTATAAAAAATAAATAAATATATTATAATAAACGTCGCCCTTATTGGCGCCTTTTTAATATAATAGAGTATAAATAAGCCTAGACTTAATAATATAATTAAGAGCTTAGAAAGAGTATAAGCGAGCATATTAAATAAGAATATTAAAGAGAAGTTATTATTAAATAAGATAAAAAGAGAAAGTAAGGGGTAGTATTTAGCTATTAAGAAGGCGATTAATATATTATAATAGCGAGGTTATTAGTATTTTAAGTTTAGTTAGTATTAATAATTAGTAACGGCTACGGCCAGCTATAGTTAGTTATAAAGTTTTATTAAAGTACGTAATAAAGATACTTAATATTAACCCTAATAGACTAGCTTATTTATAAAGGCGAAGATAGCCCCTAATGAGGCGGACCGGACCCCAAAGGGTTAAGTATATTTATATTAACTATAATAATTATAGTATTAAGCTAGCTAAAGAGGGCGCCTAGCTTAAGAGGGGTAGACTTATTAATAGGCATTTTTAGAGAGTTCTAACCTACTAATTACTAACTATATACTAAGAGGTTCTTATTAAAATAGTATTTTAACTAGCTAACTTCTTAACTAGTAATCTAATTAGCTATTTAAGTAGTAGTTTATATATTACTAAGTTTATTTAGTAAATTTATTTAGTAAATTTGTTTAGTAAATTTATTTAGTTTAAATAGAGAGTAGCCTTAGGTAATATTAAAAGTAATAAGGATGAAAAGAATCTTTACGAGCTTTAAAAAGTAGTAAATATTAGCCTATTGAGCTTTTTTTTTAAAAAACCTCTACGTTATTATTAAAGTTTAGAACCTCTATAGTTAAAAAAGGCCGCTTCTAACGATTATAGCTAATTATTATAAGTTCTACTAGGGGGGCTATATTAGTTAGCTAGGCAGGCTATGTCCTATTCTTCTTAAACTAATCCGATTGATAAGAGGCTAGGGATTATTCTAACTAATTTCTACTATTACTAATTACCTACTTCTACTTCTAGTTACTTATTTTAACCTACTTACTTTAACCTTACTATTACTATTAATAAAAAGTAAAGCTATTACGACTTCTTAATAAAAGTATTACTAATTAACCTAATCAACCTAATTACCCCTACGTAATATAAAAATCGAGGTTCGTTAAGATCTCTTAATTATTATAATAAAAACTAAAATAATTTTTAAATTATATAAGTTTATATAAGCCGGTTTTATATAAGGTTAGTAATAGAAAACTAGAATTAATTACTTACCGTAGTTAGCTAAGAAAATCGTGTTTATTTTATTAATTAAAAAAAGTAGAACATAGCCCGCCTAGCTAACTAACACAGCCCCCCTAGCAGAACTTATTATTATAACTAATTATTATAGCTAACTTCTATTATTAACCTTTTTAACTAGCGCCGTTATATAATAAAAAGGGTAGCTTATTTCTTCCAAATTAAATAGTAGTTTTCGTATTAAAATTATTATATTACGTTGAGCGCGTACTTAGGATATATTATACATATTATATAGTTAAAAAGTATACTATATTATATAATTTCCTTTAAAAGCGTAATCCTATTAAGGTCGATCTTTTGTACTTATAAAGCCGGAAAAAAACCACTATATAAGATTTTTATATAGCCCTATTTAGTAAATTACTATACCTTATTCTTATTATTAGATTTAATAGCGAACGATTAAAAAACGCTAGTATAATATAGACTACTAACCTATATATCAATTATTAAGTCTTTTTAAAAAATACCCCTATTCTAACTTAATATAGGGTACTACGACTTAATTTTAAGATAGAAATAGTTTAAGTATTATAAAGTTAACCTAAATATACGCCGTAAGTACTTAATACAGCCCGAGGATTTATTATTATAAAATACCCCCTTTATTATCATTAGGGATATAAAAGACCTATCCCTTTAGGGTCCGGTCCGCCTTATTAGGGGCTATCTTCGCCTTTATAAATAAGCTAGTTTATTAGGGTTAATATCGAGTTTCTATTACGTACTTTAATAAGACTTTATAATTAACTATAGCCGGCCGTAGCTATTACTAATTTTTAATACTAACTAAACTTAAAATATTAATAACCCTACTACTATAATATATTAGTCGCCTTTTTAATAGCTAAATACTACCCCTTACTTTTTATTTTATTTTATTTAATAATAACCTCTCTTTAATATTCTTATTTAATATACTTACCTACGCTCTTTTTAAGCTCTTAATTATATTATTAAATCTAAGCTTATTTATATTACTTTATTATATTAAAAAGGTATTAATAAGGGTAATACTTATTATAATATATTTATTTATCTTTTATAAGTCGATATTATGGATATAGTATTTATTAAGGCGGTCTATTTATAGCTCGGGGTTATTTAGTATAATACTTATAGGATTAAACTTCTAGCTATTAAGGAAGCCCTAAGGGTCGACGAGTTATTAATAATATCTCGGTATTTTAATAAAGTGTGCTTAAGTAGGTAGATAGTTAGATAGTAATAATAATAGCGTAATAGTAATAAATAGTAAAGGAAGTAGCGTCTTTAACTTTAATAAAAGAAACGAGGTAATAAATATATATATATATACGAGTTAATCCGTGGTTGTGAACTTTGCAGGAGGGAAAGTTAAAAAGTTAGAAAATCTAAAAAAATAGTCTAGCGAGACAGTGTGAGTATCTACTGATACCGTGTATTAATACCGTGTAACCGATATTGAGAATCGCCCGAGCAGCTAGTAAAGGCAGAATACCAAAACAAATATATACGAGTTAAAGTTAAAAGTATAATAAATATTATAAGGTTAGTATTATTTTTAATAATAGTAACGAGGGTATTTTTAATACTATTATTATAAGCTATTATTACTTAGAAAGGTAGTTAACTTAGCTAAGTACGCAGGCTTATAAAGTAGTAGCGTTACGTACTTAATATTACTATTAATAATCCGTAGTTATAAACTTTATAAGAGGGAAAGTTAAAAAAGTAGAAAATTTAAAAAAATAGTTTATTAAGATAGTAGGAGTATTTATTAATACTGTATATTAATACTATATAATCAATATCAAGAATCGCCCGAGTAGTTAGTAAAGGTAAAAAAACAAAAAAACAAATAAAAGACCTATATATCCCTAAAGTTATTAATATATAATACTAAATCGATACTAAATAATAATAAAAAATATTCGAGATAAATATAGTACGCTATAATAAATAATTATAAAAGAAGTGGGCACTACCTAAACTTATTTAAATATTTTATCAACTATAAGGCTCGTAAAACCGACATATATAACGCTTTAATAGCCGTTAATGATCCGTGGTTATGAACTTTGTAAGAGGGAAAGTTGAAAAGGTAGAAAATCTAAAAAAAAATAGTCTATCGAGACAGTGGGAGTATTTATTAATACTGTGTATTACTACTGTGTAATCGATATTGAGAATCGCCCGAGCAGCTAGCAAAGGCAGAAATAAAAAACAAATAACGCTTTAATAATATTAAAAATACTTGAAAAATAAACCGCGTACTTATTAATAAGTTATTAACCTCCCTAATAAAAACTCAACCCGTATAGACTTTTATTTAGTATAAAAAGTTCGATACTACTTTAAATATTATTTTTATTAACGCCCTAGCGTTTAAGATTAATTTAAAGTGCGAGGATATAGAACTAGGCTTTATATTATTATATAAGCTAGACTATATAATTAAGAATAAGTAATTAAAATAAGAGGACCCTTTAAAAAATAATAATTAAGAGACTTAAGATCTTATTACTATAACGCTTTTAGAGGTATTAAAGCCTTAGATTAATATTTTTAATAAAGTAGTAAGTAATATGCTAGTACTATATTATAACTATAATTATAAGATAGAACTCGTAGAGGGTAATTAGGAAAAGCTTATTTATTACCCCCTCTGTCAATAATTAGTACCCGAGCTAGAGGTAACTAGAGCCTACTTTTTAAAATATTTTCATAAAGGATTTATTAAGCTTAGTAACGCGCCCTTTATATTATTAATACTATTTATTAAAAAGTATAATAATAGCTTACGATTTTATATTAATTTTAAAAAGCTAAACGAGATTATAAAAAAGGATTAGTACTTTTTATTTTTAATTAATAAGATATTAATATAGTTAAGCCGAGCTAAAGTATTTATTAAGCTCGATATTAAATAAGCCTTTTATTATATTTACCTCGACCCTACTTTAGAAGACCTTATAACCCTTTATATTTATTACGGGGTATATAAATATAAAGTACTACCCTTTAGCTTTTATAATAAGCTAGCTACGTATTAGTAATATATAAACGACGTATTAATAAAGTATCTGAACGATTTTTATATTATATATATAAATAATATCCTAATTCTTTTAAATAACTAAGTACGTTACGAAAGTACTAAATTACTTATAAAAAGTAAAATTATAAGCCGATATTAAGAAGTACGAATTTAGTATTACTATTATAAAGTACCTAGGGTTCGTACTTAATACTAATAATATATACCTTAACGAGGGTAAGGTCTCTATTATAAAGAATTAAAAGCTATTTATATTACTTAAAAGTATTTAATCGTTCCTCGGCTTTTATAATTTTTATGAAAAGTTTATAAAGGACTACGGGTACCTAGCTAGACCTCTAATAAAATTAATAAATAAGGGCGTACTTTTTTAATTTAATATTAATTATAATACCGCGTTTAAAGCGCTTAAACTAGCCCTTATAACGGCGTTTATATTCCGTTATTTTAGGCCCGAGCTATTTATATACTTAGAAACTAATATATTATACTTAGTATATACCAGAGCCCTAGTTTAATAATAAATAGATAATAGCTCATAATACCCCGTAACGTTCTATTTAAAGACTATAAATAGTACAGAGCTTAACTACGCTATATATAATAACAAGATATTAATAATAGTTATTTATTTAAAGGAGTAGCGCGCGAAGCTAGCTAGTTATTATTAAAAATTTAATATTATTATAGATTACTAGCCGCTTCTATTTTTTATAATAAAGTACCTTTTTAATTTATAATAAGCCCGCTAGGCTAGCGCCCTAGCTAATTTTAATTTTTAAATTTAGTATTATTTAAAATAGGAAAATATACTTATTAACGTATTATTAAAAAAGAACGAGGATATTAGGACTTAATAAGTACTAAAAGAGGCTAACTAAACTTAAGGTTTATTATTATTAAAGCTATTATTATTAAATATTATTACTAAGTTATAAATATTATTAAAGAACGTAGCGTAGTAGCCCGAGCTTATTATTAAGTCCTTTATATTAAAAAACGAGCTTTAGAGATATTTACTAGTTAAAAAAGTACTAGAGCTTAGTTATAACTTAGTAATAACGTTATTTATTTTAATATAAGCGCTAGTTACTAAGGGCTACGAGCGCTAGAAAATTTAGAATAACGGATTATTTATAATAAATAATAAGCTCGTTATACCCGAGGAAGATAACTTATATATTATAATTATCTATAAGGTTTATAAATAAAAGCTCTTTACGTACTTAGGGTATAATAAAATAGTTAAAATTATTAAGTAACGGTACTACTAGCCGAGCTTTACGGTAAATATATATTAATATATGTTACGAAGGTAACTTTGTTTACCTTATTATTCGCCTTATGATCGATATTACGTAAGCAAACTATATACCATATTAATCTACGATTTCTGTAGATTATTATAGGTATTGATTATGTAAGCAATACTGCTTATATAAGCTTACGTGAGCAGTGGAAAGTACTGGAAGGTAACTGAATAATCTGGAATTTACTCGAGGCGGAATTACGTACTACGATTACGCATTCACTTACGTATACGCTTATTAATTATATTATAATTAATAAGCAATGGAATATTCTAGTAGGAGGTTTTTATGCCTATATGTAGGCGTGTATTTGCCTACCTAGACCTTTCGTTAAGCAAGCAACTTCTCATATAGTAATTCAACTATATTACTCTCTTTACTATAAAAACCTCTTTTATATACGCTTATGTCCCCTATATTCATATATTCTTGCTTCTATATGAATATTCACTTTTTATATTCTTTATAAGAATATCCCGCATTACCTCGTTAAAGCTATACGTGCTAGAATATATAATCCGTGGTTGTGAACTTTGCAAGAGGGAAAGTTGAAAAGGTAGAAAATCTAAAAAAAAAGATAGTCTAGCGAGACAGTGTGAGTATCCATTGATACCGTATATTAATACCGTGTAAACGATATCGAGAATCGCCCGAGCAGCCAGCAAAGGCAGAATACAAAAATAAATATATTAATATATTAAAAACTATTATATATATTATTATTCTTAAAAACCCTATAATAGGCCCTTAGGAGAGCTAAGGCCTTTACTTGTACTTAACTATTTATAATAATATATTTTAATAAACTTTATAATAGTACCCCTAGACTAGAAGGGCTATAATATAATATATATTATAATTAATAAACTAAATAAAAAGGCTATTTTAATACCCTATTATAAAACTATTACTACGTAGGATATAAATAAGATATTTTATAAACGAGTATTACTAATCTTTAGGCTACCTAAGACTATTATTTCTAACCACGGCCCTTAGTTTATATTAAATTTTTAAAAAAAGCTATAAACTTTATAATATTAAGCTATAGTTATTAATAATAAACTACTTATTTGTTTTTTATTTTTACTTTTACTAGCTACTCGGGCAATTCTTAATATTACTTATATAGTATTAATATATAGTATTAGTAAATACTCTTACTATCTCGTTAGGCTAATTCTTTTTAAAGATTTTACTTTTTCAAACTTTCTCTTTTATAAAGTTTATAATTACGGATTAATAGCGATATTAGGCGCGATATTATTACTTTATAAGCTTACGTCTATTTAGCTAAGTTTATAGCCCTTTAGGTAATAGTAGTTTATAATAATAATATTAGAAATACTATTATCGCCGTTACTAAAAATGGCTAGCGCCGACCTTACGTCTACACTATTTTAATTTTACTTACGTATATATATATATTTATTACCTCGGTTTTTTTATTAAAATTGAAAAACGCTACTTCTTTTGCTATTTATTATTATTACGCTATTGCTATTGCTATTACTATCGAATCGTTTACTTATTTTTAGATATATATTATTAAAATACTAAGACGCTAATAACTTATTAACCTATAGGGATACTTTAGGGGATATACTTAGTAATTCGATCTTATTAGTATTATATTAAAAAACCCCGAACTATAATAAGGTCGTCTTGGAAAATACGGATTAGATATTATTAACTTGAAGATCCGAAATACGTATATTAATATAAATATTACTTTTATTAATACTTAATTAATATAATATAGCCTTAATAAAATACCTAATTAATTATAGAGTATAATTAATACCTTAATATTATAGTAATAGAATAAGAGGTTTAGAGAAATTAAAAAGAATATTTTAGAATTATTAAATAAATTAGAAAATAAGAGGTAGGTTTTAGTTATTTAGAGGGTAATTAATATATTATAATAGGATCGTTAGTATTTAGTAACGGTTACGGCCGGCTATAGTTAGTTCTAAAGTCTTATTAAAGTACGTAATAGAAACTCAATATTAACTTTAATAAACTAGCTTACTTATAAAGGCGAAGATAGCCCCTAATGAGGCGGACCGGACCCTAAAGGGAATAAACTACCTATAAATAGATAGTTAAATAGAGATCTTAAATTAGTATATATTTTAATAATTACGGCCCCTAGTTAATTATTATTAAAATAATTAAAGTAATATATTACCTATAATAAACTTTATTTACGTAGCTTAATTTAGTAAAACTACGGGGCTATTACTTTATAAGGTCGAATTTAGTTACTAACCTCGACTATTTTTTAACTAAGCTGCTAAAACCTAGCGCTTTAACTTAACTAAAAAAAAGCTTAATTATATTAAGGCTTAGAAAATAGCCTAGGGTATTTATAAAGCTTAGGAGATTACTAGAGGTAATATAAACACTACCTAAGTAAGATGTTAAAAGTATACTAACTGTTATTAACGGCTTAATAACTTAAAATTTAGTAATAGAGTATTTATCAACGTATCTTATTAAAAAACCTAAGATATTAATAAATTATAATAGCCCTAGGCTAGCCCCTAGCTTATTATTAATACTAGCCTAAGTAATATATAAATTATAAATCTATTTATAAAAAATAAAACCTACCTAGTTTTTTACTTAAGTAAACTAAAAAAGGCTATGGAGGACCCCCTATTTAGATAATACTAAGACCCCCCGCTATTAGTCCTTTATAACTCTAACGAGCTTAAGTATAAGGTTTTATTTATTTTTATATTCTGCCTTTACTAGCTACTTGGGCGATTCTTAATATCGTTTATATAGTATTAATATATAATATTAGTAAATACTTATACTATCTCGCTAGATTATTTTTTTTAAGTTCTACTAGGGGGGCTATGTTAATTAACTAGGCGGGCTATGTCCTACTTTTTCTAACTAATAAGATAAACGCGATTTTCTTAGCTAACTACGGTAAGTAATTAATTTTAGTTTTTTATTACTAGCCTTATATAGAACTAGCTTACGTAAACTTATATAATTCGAAAATTATTTTAGTTTTTATTATAATAATTAAGAGATCTTAACGAACCTTAATTTTTATATTATATAAAAATAATTAAATTAATTAGGTTAATTAGTAATACCTCTATTAAAAAGTCGTAATAGCTTGACTTTTTATAAATAATAACGGCGAGGTTAAAGTAAATAAGTTAAAATAAGTAAGTAAAAATAGAAGTAAGTAATTAATAATAATAAAAATCGGTTAGAATAATCCCTAACCTCTAATTAGTTAAATTAGTTTAAGAAAAATAGGACATAGCCCGCCTAGCTAACTAACACAGCCCCCCTAGTAGAACTCTTTTTTTTAAAATTTTCTTTAACTTTCCCTTTTATAAAGTTTATAACTACGGATTATTCATAGCGATAATAGGCGTTACTACTTTATAAGCCCGCGTACTTAACTAAGTTAGCTACTTTTTTAAGTAATAATAGCTTATAATAGTAGTATTAGAGATGCCCTCGTTACCGTTATTAAGAATAATACCGACCTTACGATATCTACTTTTTAACTTTAACTCGCATATATATATATTCGTTACCTCGTTTCTTTTATTAAAGTTAAAAACGCTTCCCTCGTTATTA
Source organism: Colletotrichum lupini (assembly GCF_023278565.1). Classification (NCBI taxonomy): domain Eukaryota; kingdom Fungi; phylum Ascomycota; class Sordariomycetes; order Glomerellales; family Glomerellaceae; genus Colletotrichum; species Colletotrichum lupini. Next base: position 335,411 of record NC_064674.1, on the reverse strand, counting down.
CTATTACTATTACTATTTAACCGTCTACCTTAAGCACACTTTATTAAAATACTAAGACGCTAACTTATTAACCCTTAGGGCTTTTTTAATAACTAAAAGTTCGATTTTATAAGTATTATACTAAACGACCCCGAGCTATAAAGAGACCGCTGTAATAAATACTATATTAATAATATTAACTTATAAAAAATAAATAAATATATTATAATAAGCGTTACCCCTATTAGTACCTTTTTAATATAAAAAAGTAGTATAAATAAGCTTAGACTTAATAATATAATTAGGAGCTTAGAAAGAGCGTAGGCGAGCATATTAAATAAGAATATTAAAGAGAGGTTATTATTAAATAAGATAAAAAGAGAAAGTAAAGGGTAATATTTAGTTATTAAGAAGGTAATTAATATACTACGGCAGCGGGGTTATTAATATTTTAAGTTTAGTTAGTATTAATAGCTACGGCTGGCTATTATTAGTTATAAAGCTTATTACGTCATAAAAACTTGATATTAACCCTAATAAACCAGCTTACTTATAAAAGCGAAAATAGCCCCTAATAAGGCGGACCGGACCCCAAAGGGGTATAAGGTTTTATAAATAGTTAAATTATAAGTATAGTATAGTAAGTTATAATACTAAGTTAATTAAAAAGGGTATAATAAGGACCCTATGTAATACGATATAAAGAGCTTTTATAATATATTAGTAGCTCTATAAGCGTTTTATAAATAATACCCGATTATTACGGGACTACTAAAGAACTTCTCATTCTAAATAGAGGTAGCGGTTAGTAATAGCCTAGCCCTATTATAAGTTAATAATAATATAATAATTACTCTTAATATAAGCTTATATGAAGTAATTATAAAGGATTTAAATAGGAAATTAAGTACTATAAATAGTACTTTTTATACTAAAGGGGGGGGGGGGGGGGTAATATTTTAGTACTAAGTACTAAGCCACTTAGTACCTAGGCCTTAAGTACCTAACGGACTACTTATAAATTACGTAACTACTAGACCGCTAGGCCTAAAAGCCTAGCGCCCTAGATTCTACCTATTAGTTTACTTTTTCCTTCTTTATATTAAGTTATATTCATTAAGTTAATATAGTAGCGTTCCGACCTGCCTCGAGTTCCCTTTTATAATATAATAAGTAGTGGGGTAGCTTACTTATCCTAAATTATATAGTAGTCTTTATATTAAAATTATTATATTATATTAAGTACGTACTTAGGGTATTACGACCTAATATATATAACTAACCTAGAGGCCAGCCTACCGGCCGCGGTAGCTACGGTGTACTATATATATAAATAAAATAAGAACACGCTTACTCTTTATAAAATAAAAGAACTATAAATAAGTTATATATTAATAAAATAAAGATTATTTTAAATTAGAATAATTTAATACGACTTAGGGGCTAAACGATTATTCTAAATTAGAATTATTAAGGGTAACTTAAAAAATAAGAAATATATTTAAAAACGAGACTTATATATAATATAGATTTCAGCTAGGTTTAAAAATAGACTTTTTATAGTTCTTTAATAATTAACTTAATATTAGATCTTATAATCGCTTTTAGCTATTTTTATTAAGAACCCCTTTTAATAACATTATAATTAATTATTAAAGCCTTTTTATTTTACGATTTATAAATATAATTTTAGGGAAGCTATTTACGATTATAATACTATTTACTTAATACTCGTAGCCTTAACTTTTATTAATATACTTATTATAACTAGCTAATTATAATATTTTAATTACTCTTATTTAATAAGTTTATTTTACGAAAACTAATTAAATAATATAAATATATCGATTATTAAGAATAATAATACGGCGCAGCTTATTAAAATAACTATACTTATTATTTAATAATTATATAATATAATAATTAAACTTAAAAATAAGAATAAGTAACTTTATACTTAGCTTATAATACCCCGACCTTTTTTAATACTTAGAGCTAAGTACCCGTTATTAGAACCTTATAATAAGTCCCTAGATACTTTTTAAAAATTCCTTACTTAGACTAGGGCCTATTTATACTACTATAGGACCTCTTTTATTATTAAAACAAATAAGGTCTATTATATAGCTTTATTTTCTTTAAAAAAAACCCTTACTTAGTTCGAACCCTTTATAAAAGACTACCTTAAGAACGAACGTAATATTTAAAATAAAAATATTAAAAAGATCTTTAATAATTATAATAAGTTCGAAAAAAGACTTAAAAAGACTTTTAATAACCCTAATAAAGAACGAATTACTAAACGAAAACTTATAACCCTTATATAAAAAGGGTTAGTTAGTAAGTATATATCTAAATTTAAATAAATTATTTCTAAGCTTAATTAAGGTAATAAAGTACTTATAATAACCTTTTATTACGGCTTAAAAAGAAAAAATTAAAAATAACCTTTCTTATTAAGACCGACCTAATAAACTTTATAATTATATTAATATAATAATTAAGATCCCTTTGGAGTCCGGTCCGCCTCATTGGGGGCCATCTTTGCCTTCATAAGTAAGCTAGTCTATTAGGGTTAGTATCGAGTTTTTATTACGTAATAAACTTTATAACTAAAAATAACCGGCTATGGCTATTAATACTAACTAAACTTAAGATATTAACGACCCTACTGTAATATATTAATCGCCCTTTTAATAGCTAAATACTACCCCTTACTTTCTCTTTTTATTTTATTTAATAATAACCTCTCTTTATTGATATTCTTATTTAATACGCTTACTTATACTCTTTCTAAGCTCCTAATTATATTATTAAGTCTAGGCTTATTTATATTACTTTATTATATTAAAAAGGCGCTCATAAGGATAACGTTTATTATAATATATCTATTCGTTTTTTATAAGTTAATATTATAGATATAGTATTTATTAAGGTAGTCTTTTTATAGCTCGGGGTCGTTTAGTATAATATTTATAAAATCGAACTTCTAGCTATTAAGGAAGCCCTAAGGGTTAACGAGTTAGCGTCTTAGTATTTTAATAAAGTATATTTAATATAAGAACTAAGGGAAGTAGCGTTTTTAACTTTAATAAAGGAAACGAGGTAATAAATATATATATATATACGAGTTAAAGTTAAAAATATAATAAATATCGTAAGGTCGGTATTATTTTTATTAATAGTAATAAGGGTATTTCTAATACTACCGTTATAAGCTATTATTATTTAAAAGGGTAGCTAACTTAGTTAAGTGCGTAGGCTTATAAAATAGTAGCGTTTATTATTACTATTAATAATCCGTAGTTATAAACTCTATAAGAGGGAAAGTTGAGGAAAAATTAAGAAAATGGTCTAGCGAGATAGTATAAGTATTAACTAATACTATATATTAATACTATATAAACGATATTAAGAATCTCCCCGAGTAGCTAGTAAAGGTAGAATATTAAAATAAATAAAAAAATAGCTCCTAAAGTTTATGAAAAAAAAGCCCAATATAAATAAAATTATAAATAGTCTTATATATATAATACGATAAAATAATATAAACTAAAAATAACTTATTAAGTTTTAAAAAGAACTTAATTAAAATAAAATACTAACTAAGTCTATTTATATAGTACGACGAGTAGATATTAATAAAAAATTTATTTATAAAGTTAAAAAATAGCTTAAGGACCTCGTATATAAAAATAAGATTCCCCCCGACGGAGCAATCCGCCGGGGCCGTACCGTGTATTACGTATTAAAAAAAACTAGGTATAATACGTTACGGCTAACTATTACGGCCGACCTCTACCGTCGACCTTTCCGGCCGGCGCCGCCGCAGGGTAGCTTACCTATCCCGAATTAAATAGCGGTTTTTATATCGAAATTACTATATTACGTTAAGTGCGTACTTAGGATATATTATATATGTTATATAGTTAAAAAGGATACTATATTATATAATTTTCTTCAAAAGCGTAATCCCGTTAAGGTCGATCTTTTATATTTATAAAGCCGGAAAAAAACTACTATATAAAAATAAGATTAAAGTACTTAAAAAACTAACTCTTAACTTTAGAATTATTAATAAAAAGATCGACTTTAAGATTAAAAAAAAAGATATCGAAATAGGAACTAGTTCTTTTTATTTTAATAAAGTAAAATTATTTTATAATTTAAATAAACTTTATAACGTTACTTAACGACGTATTTAAATAGAGATTAATTATAAGGTATTACTTAGTATTAATAATATTAGCTCTAAAGAGGATAACGATAAACTACGGTATAAATATATTTATTTATTTAAGAATAACTAAGTTATTTAGTTTTAGAGAACTAAAAAACGTAAAAAGGTTATAATAACCCCCTATATAGATAAGGATTACTCTTTATTTAACCTTAAAACCCCCTTTTATATAGAATTATTCTAAGTAGAATACTTAAATAATAAATACTTTTAGTATTTTATATTTAAATAAAATAGTCGTTTCTATTTATAAAAACGTAATAATAAAACTATTAAGGATATTTATATCAAAGATTAATTACTTAGCTAGATATTACTAAGCTTTAATAATAGTAATAGAGCTATATTTAAACTAGACCTTAACTTTTTTATAAAGTATTTTAATAGCGAATATATAGAATAAAAAGACCCCCCCGACGGAGCAATCTACCGGGGCCGTACCGTGTATTACGTATTAGGGAAAACTGGGTATAATGCGCTCTATACCTAATTACTAACTAAAACAGTAGTTAACTAACTCGACTATTGTCTCTTTTTTATTAATGGCTCCTAACTTTCTGTCGCTTCTAGCTGCCTATAGGGCGAGCTTTACCTACTCTAATGCGCATAGGACCTCCTAGTACTAGCCCGCGTGGGCAGCTAGGTCTAGTATAATTTGTTCTTTTATATAGTATAGGTTCTTGTTAAGGTAGTATTTTAACTAGCTAACCTCTTAACTAGTTATCTAACTAGCTATTTAAGTAGTAGTTTATATATTAATAAGTTTATTTAGTAAATTTATTTAGTAGATTTATTTAATAAATTCGTTTAATAGATTTGCTTAGTAAATTTATATAGTTTAAAGAGAGAGTAGCTTTAGGTAATATTAGAAGCGATAAGGATAAAAAGAATTTTTGCGAGCTCTAAAGAGTAATAAATATTAGCCTATTTAGCCCTTTTTTTAGAAACCTCTACGTTACTATTAAAGTTTAGAACCTCTATAATTAAGGGCCGCTTTTAACTATTATAGCTAATTATTATAGCTAATTATTATAGCTAATTATTACGGCCGACCTTTATTATTAACCTTTTGAATTAGCGCCGCTATAAAATAGCTTATTTATTCTAAATTAAATAATAGTTTTTATATTAAAATTATTATATTATATTAATCGCGTTTTTAGGATATATTGCGTATATTATATAGTTAAAAAGTATACTATATTATATAGTTTTCCTTAAAAGCGTGATCCTATTAAGGTCGATCTTTTATACTTATAAAGCTAGAAAAAAAAACTACTATATAGAATAAAAAGACTATAAATACGACTAATATTAAATTTATTATATTAAAAAGGCCAAGGCCTAAAAAGAGTATTAAAAGAAATATAAATAAAAAACCTATTTAAAAAAAATAATAATAAAAAACTAAAAAAGCTAATTATAAAAGAACGACGAGAAGTAAAAATAATGAAAAAAGTTCTTATATATAACTATATAATATCCCCCCGACGGAGCAATCTGCCGGGGCCGTACCGTATATTACGTATTAAGGAAAACTGGGTATATTACGCTCTATACCTAATTATTAATTAAAATAGCTCCCGACCTTTCCCTACTTATCTAAAGGGCGAGCTATACTTACTCTAACGTATATAAAACCTCTTAGTATTAGCCTATATAAGTAGCTAGATCTTATATTATATACTCTTTCTTATTAAGGGTTAGGGGGCCCTTTATATATTCCTTTACGTTTATAATATAGCCTATATTAGAGGGATTTTTAGTTTTATAAAGTATAATTTCTAAGCTAGCGTCGATATACTAAATCTTAATATCTATACTAGCCCGGCTATTTATAGCGTTCGTATTATTACTTAGCTAAATTTTATATTATTAAAAAGTATTTCGCTAATCCTCGGGTATATTTATATTAGCTATAATAGCTATAGTATTGAGCTAGCTAAGGGTACTTAGCCTAAGAGGGGTAGACTTATTAACGAGTATTTTTAGCTTATTAATTACTAACTATATACTAAGAGAGTAGTAGTTTATATATTAATAAGTTTATTTAGTAAATTTATTTAATAAATTTATTTAGTTTAAATAAAGAGTAGCTTTAGGTAATATTAAAAACAATAAAGATAAAAAGAATTTTTATAAGCTCTAAAGAGTAATAAATATTAGCCTATTTAGCCCTTTTTTAAAAAACCTCTATGTTATTATTAAAGTTTAGAACCTCTACGGTTAAAAAAGGCCGCTTTTAACTATTATAGCCGATTATTATAGCTAATTATTATGGCCGACCTCTACTATTGACCTTTCTAGCCGGCGCCGCCGCCTTACCCATCCCGAATTATATAGTAGTTTTCGTATTAAAATTACTATATTATATTAAGCGCGTGCTTAGGGTATATTATGCGTATTATATAATGGAGAAGTATACTATATTGTATAATTTCCTTTAAAAGCGTGATCCCGTTAAGGTTAATCTTTTGTGCTTATAAAGCCGGAAAGAAACTATTATATTATATAGTATTAGTAAATAGTTATACTATCTCGGTAGACTATTCTTTTAGATTTTCTACCTTTTTAACATTTCTTTTTATAACGTTTATAACTACGGATCTTAAAAATTAATATTATTTATAATAATTAGGCTAATATAAATTAACTTAAGCTCGTAAAGTAGCTACTTAGCTATAATAATCTTATGAAAGGTTAGTATGAAGTATATAAATTCCGTAGTACTATTTTTAATTTTATCAATAATATACTTTGAGTAGTACTTATTAATACTATAATTAGTATCTTCTAAGCGCTTCGTAATATATCAAAACTAATAATTTAACTTAAAGTTATTATTATTATTAATAAAAACGGGTATATTAAGTATTTTCTAAGAACTATAAGGGATATAATAGGACGAGGTCAGAGTAGTTTCGTAATTACTTTACGTTTTTAAATGTATTAAGTACGATTTTAATATACTAAGGGTATTAGTATTCTAAATAGAGCTAGTTTATAAGCCGTTTTTTTTAATAATTAAAGTGTTTTAATCATAGTTATATCATTAGTATAGGCTTAAATAAGGGCTTTTATTATAATACGGAGTTTTAGAATAGTAATATATATAAAGTTAAGGTTTTAATAGATTATTTTCTATAAGTACTTAATATTATTACTTAGCTAGCTAATAGCCGAGGCTAGGATTTACTTTAATAAATACTAAGTAATACGTATCTATAATTACTATTTAATTTATTTAAATAAGGTCTTCTCGTTATTTTTATAGTATAGTTTATAAAGAAGGTTAAGGTCGATACTCTACTCACTATTCTTTCTAAAAAGAATATTCTTATAAATATAAATAAGCGAAGTAAGCTAGTTAGTTATATTATTAAAATATAGTAAGTAATGAGCTTAAATGGTAGAGGGTAAAAAGTGGTTTACTACTTAATTAGATAATATAACTTCGGGGTTAATAATTAGAAACTTAGTACTTTTATTAAAGCTTCTAACGCTCTATTAGGATTTATAAAAAATAGTAACTTTATTAAAAACTATTGATATAAAGGGAGACTTAGCCTTTTTAACTATGTTTTTTAATTATGATATTTAATAACAGGGGTATATATTTAGAGGGTATTTATTTTAATACCCTACCTTTATTAACTACTTAAGCAGTTCTCGATATTAATTACATAATATTAATATATAGTATTAATAAATACTCTTACTATTTTAATAAACTATTTTTTTATATTTTTTACCTTTTTAATTTTCCGTCTTATAAAGTTTATAACTATTTATTTTTTATTTTTACTTTTACTGGCTGCTCGGGCGATTCTTAATATCGGTTATACAGTATTAATATATAGTATTTGTTTTTTATTTCTGCCTTTGCTGGCTGCTCGGGCGATTCTCGATATCGATTACACGGTAGTAATACACAGTATCAGTGGATACTCCCACTGTCTCGATAGACTATTTTTTTTTAGATTTTCTACCTTTTTAACTTTCCCTCCTGCAAAGTTCACAACCACGGATCTTACTTTTAAATATATATTATTAGAATACTAAGATACGTAGTTATTATCGACCCCTAGGGCTTCTTTAATAACTAGAAGTTCGATCCTATAAGTATTATACTAAAGGGCCCCGAACTATAGTACCGCCGTTTTAAGAAATATAAATTAGATATAATTAATTTAAAAATTAAAAAAATATATATTAATATAGCTATTACTTTAATAAGTACCTAGCTTATATAATATAATAACCTTAAAATACCTAACTAACTCTAAAATATTATTAATATTCTAAAAACGGAATATAAGAGTAGGTTAAGAAAGATTAAAAGGGATATTTTAGAGTTATTAAATAAGGTAGAAAGTAGGGGGTAGTTTTTAGTTATTTAGAGGGTAATTAATATATTATAATAAGATCGTTAGTATTTAGTAACGGCTATGGCCGGTTATTATTAATCATAAAGTTTATTATATAATAAAGATACTTAATATTAACCCTAATAGACTAGCTTGCCCGTAAAGGCGAAGATAGCCCCTAATGAGGCGGACCGGACCCCAAAGGGTTTATAAAGTTTATAATTATAGATTAATAGCGATATAAAGCGCCTAATGCTACTACTTTATAAGCTACTTACTTAGCTAAGTTGACCGCCCTTTAGGTAATAATAGCTTATAATAATATAGTATATGAGATGCCCTCGTTACCGTTATTAAGTATAATACTAACCTTTTTATTACTAATATCTATTACGCTTTTAACTTCGACTTATATATATATATATATATATATTTATTACCTCGTTTCCTTTATTAAAATCGAAACACGCTTCTCTTACTATTTATTATTATTATACTATCGCTATTATTATTACTATTACTATTATTATTAAATTATTTATTTTAAATATATATTATTAAAATACCGAGACGCTAACTTATTGATCTATAAGGATACTTTAAGGGTTAAGACTTCAATTTTATAAATATTATACTAAAGGACCCCGAACTATAATAAGGTCGTCTTAAGGAATACGAATTAAATACTATTAATTTAAAGATCCGAAATACGTATATTAATATAAGTATTACCCTTATTAATACCTAACTAATATAATATAGTAATCTTAAAATATTCAACTAATTCCTAAGTATTATTAATACTCTAGAATCGCTACGTAGGAATAAATTAAAAAAGATAAAAAAGAAATATCTAGTATTATTAAAAAAAGTAGAAAGTAAGGGGTAGTTTTTAGCTATTTAGAGGGCGATTAATATATTATGGTAGCGGGGTTATTAGTATTTTAAGTTTAGTTAGTATTAATAGTTAATAAAAACTACGGCCGGCTATAATTAGTTATAAAGTTTTATTAAAGTACGTAATAAAGATACTCGATATTGACCCTAATAGACTAGCTTACTTATAAAGGCGAAGATGGCCCCTAATAAGGCGGACCGGACCCCAAAGGGAAGTTTATAACTATAAATTATTAATAATAATATTAAGTACCTAATACTACTACTTCATAAGCCGCTTACTTAGCTAAGTTTACGGCCCATTAGCTAATAGTAACTTATAATAGTAGTATTAAAAATACCCTTATCACTATCATTAAATAATATTAACCTCTATAAGCGCAATATTTACCCTAATACTCTTAACTTTAACTCGTATATATATATATATATATTCGTTACCTCGTTTCTTTTATTAAAATCAAAAAACGCTTCCCTTACTATTTATTATTATTATATTATTATTATTCCCTTTAGGGTCTAGTCCGCCTTATTAAGGGCCATCTTTACCTTTATAAGTAAGCTAGTTTATTAAAGTTAATATCGAGTTTTTATTACGTACTTTAATAAGACTTTATAACTAATAATAGCCGGCTATAGCCGGTAGAGGTATTATTAATTATTAATACTAACTAAACTTAAGATATTAATAACCCCGCTACTGTATTATATTAATTACCTTCTTAATAAGTAAATATTACCCCTTACTTTCTCCTTTTATCTTATTTAATAATAACCTCTTTTTAATATTCCTATTTAATATACTTACTTATACTCTTTCTAAACTCTTAATTATATTATTAAGTCTAGGCTTATTTAAACTTTATTATATTAAAACGGCGCTAATAAAAGTAATATTTATAGTAATATTTTATTTACTTTCTATAAGCTAATATTATTAATATAGTATTTATTAAGGCGGTATTTTTATAGCTTAGGGTCGTTTAGTATAATATTTATAAGATTAACTTTCTAGTTATTAAGTAAGCCCTAAGAGTTAACGACCTATTAACGTCTTAGTATTTTAATAAAATATACTTAAAGTAGATAGTTAAATAGTAATAATAATAATAATAATAGTATAATAATAATAGCGTAATAGTAATAGTATAATAATAATAAATAGTAAGGAAAGTAGCGTCTTTAACTTTAATAAAAGAGACGAGGTAACGAATATATATATATATATATATATATAAGTTAAAGTTAAAAGTATTAGGGTAGATATCGTGAGGTTAGTATTATTTAATAACGGTAATAAGGGCATCTCTAATACTACTATTCCAAGCTATTATACTTAAAAAGGTACCTAACTTAGCTAGGTACGCGGGCTTATAAAGTAGTAGCGTTAAGTACTTAATATTACCGTTAATAATCTATAGTTATAAACTTTATAAGACGGAAAGATAAAAAGGAAGAAGGAAATTTAAAAAGAAATAGTTTACTAAGATAGTATAAGTATTTATTAATACTATATATTAATATTATATAATTAATGTTAAGAACTGCCCGAGTAGCTAGTGAAAGTAGAATATAAAAATAAATACCATTATTATTATTATTATTATTATTATTATGATTATTATTATGATTATTATTATTATCTAATTATTGACCTTAAGTATATTCTATCAAAATATTAAAATACTTAATACTTATCGATCCTCAGGGCTTTTTTAATAACTAAAAGTCTAATTCTATAAATATTATACTAAATAACCTAGAGCTATAAAGAGACCGCCTTAATAAATACTACATTTATAATATTAATTTGTAAAAAACGGATAGATATATTATTATAAGCGTTACCCTTATTAATACCTTTTTTATATAATAAAGTATAAATAAGCTTAAATTTAATAATATAATTAAGAGCTTGAAAAGAGTATAAGCGAGCGTATTAGATAAGAATATTAAGAAGAGGTTTTTATTAAATAAAATAAAGAGAGAAAATAAGGGGTGATATTTAGTTATTAAAATAGTAATTAATATACTATAATAGCGGGGTTATTAATATTTTAAGTTAAGTTAGTAATAATAATTAACAACGGCTATACCTAGCTATAGTTAGTTATAAAGTTTTATAAAATACGTAATCCTTTTCGGGTCCGGTCCGCCTTATTAAGGGCCATCTTTGCCTTTATAAGTAAGCTAGTCTATTAGGGTTAATATTAAGTTTTCATTATATACTTTAATAAGACTTTATAACTAACTATAGCCGGCTGTAGCTATTACTAAGTAATTATTCATACTAACTAAACTTAAGATATTAATAACCCCGCTACTATAGTATATTAATCACTTTTTTAATAACTAAATACTTCCCTTTACTTTCTCTTTTTATTTTATTTAATAATAACCTCTCTTTAGTATTCTTATTTAATATGCTCGCTTATACTCTTTCTAAGCTCTTAATTATATTATTAAATCTAAGCTTATTTATCTTTAATTATATCTCTCTAAAAGAGCAATCCGCCGGGGCCGTACTATATATTATATATTAAGGAAAACTGAATATATCACGCTCTATACCTAGTTACTAATTAAAATCGCTATTAACCTTTTGTTTTACAAATTCCTCTAAGTTCTGGCTATTAAAAGAGCGAGCTATATTTATTTTAATATATATAAGACCTCTTAATATTAGCCTATATAAATAGCTAGATCTTATATTATATACTCCTTTTTATTAAGGGTTAAAAGACCCTTTATATATTCTTTTATATTTATAATATAGCTTATATTAAGAGGATTTTAGTTTTATAAAGTATAATTTCTAAGCTAGCGTGAATATATTAGATCTTAATATCCGTAGTAACCCGGTTATTTATAATACTTATATTCCCTTTGGGGTCCGGTCCGCCTCATTGGGGGCCAACTTTGCCCTCACGGGCAAGCTGGTCTACTAGGGTTAATACCGAGTTTTTATTACGTAACAAACTTTATAGCTAATAACAGCTAGCTATAGATACTAACGATCCCGCTATAATATATTAATCGCCTTCTTAATAACTAAATACTACCCCTCACTTTCTCCCTTTATCTTATTTATTATTAACCTCTCCTTATTAATATTCTTATTTAATATACTTACTTATGCTTTTTTTAAACTCTTAATTTTATTATTAAGCCTAGGTATATTTATATTATTTTATTATATTAAAAAGGTACTAATAAGGGTAACGCTTATAATAATATATTTATTTATTTTTTATAAATTAATATTACTAATATAGTATTTATTAAGGCGGTCTTTTTATAGCTCGGGGTTATTTAGTATAATACATATAAGATTAAATAACTTCTAGTTATTAAAGAAGCCCTAAGGGTCGACGAGTTATTAATAGCGTCTCGGTATTTTGATAAAGTATGCTTTAGCGTTTTTCGACTTTAATAATAGAAACGAGGTAACGAATATATATTTATATATGAGTTAAAGTTAGAAGTATAGTAAATATCGTAAGGTTAGTATTATTATTAATAACGGTAACGAGGGTATCTCCGATACTACCGTTATAAGCTACTATTATTTAAAAAAGTAACTAACTTAGTTAAGTACGTAATAGGCTTATAAAGTAATAACGTCGGGTACTTAATATTGTTATTAATAATCCGTAATTATAAACTTTATAAAAAAGAAAGTTAAAAAAGTAAAAAATCTAAAAAAAATAGTCTATTAAAATAGTAAGAGTATTTAATAATACTATATATTAATACTATATAAACGATATCGAGAACTACCCGAGTAGTTAGTAAAGGTAGAATATTATAATAAATAATATATTTATTATTATTTAGTTAGATTTTATGTTATTAGAAATTATTATACTACTTCTTAAGTATTCTTATATTAGTTACGATAGCTAGCGTATCGAGGGGGCCTAATCTATCGAGCTTTAAAGGGGGGGACTTATTAAGGGGTATTTTTAATCAAATAGTAGTTTATATATTAATAAGTTCATTTAATAAGTTTATTTAGTAAATTTATTTAGTTTAAATTAAGAGTAGCTTTAAGTAATATGAAAAATAATAAAAATATAAAGAATTTCTATAAGCTTTAGTATAAAAAGTAGCTAAATATTAGCCCTTTTAGCCCTTTTTTTTTAGAAACCTCCATATTATTATTAAAGTTTAGAACCTCTATAGTTAAGAACTACTTCTAACTTTTATAGCCGACCTCTATTAATAACTTTTTTAACTAGTACTATTACGTAAATATATTACTTAGTTTATTATTAATAAATAGTAAGGTAGCTTACTTATCCCGAGTTATATAATAGTTTTACGTCGGGCGCCTAATATCGCCGTTAATAATCCGTAGTTATAAACTTTATAGGAGGGAAAATTAAGGAAAATCTAAAAGAATAGTCTACTAAGACAGTATAAGTATCTACTAATACTATATATTAATACTATATAGTCGATATTAAGAACCGCCCGAGTAGTAAATAAAGGTAAAATATAAAAATAAAAAGAATAAATAATATAATCTTTTCTATATAATCTTTTTGATATAGGTTCGAGTAGTAAAATATAAAAAACGGGATAGTATCGTATCGTATTTAGTAGTCTTGGTTTATAATTAATTAATAAGACTTTTTTAATAATTTCGTAAGGTCTAAGTTTTCTATAATTTAATTTATTACGTAGTTATTTCGTTTTAGTATTATAATAGAGGAGATAAGTATTATCTTACTTTTTTAGAAATAGTCCTCTAATCCTTAATCTATCCGCCTTTTTTTCCATATACTAATATATAAACTCGAGGTTTATTAAGACTTATTTATAAATTTCTTTAAGTTTATTTACGTTTACTATAGCTCTTATAACTTATAGTTTTTATTATACTTCTCTATATATTATTAATTAGAATCCGTAGTTAAAATTAAATAAAGATTCTTTTATACTTTTATTAATTATATTATTATATATAAACTAGGCTATTAATAAGAGCGCTACTTAATTATCCTAGTCGTAATTTATATAATAATAAAGGTATATCTCGAGGGTCTAATTAATCTTTTTTATTTATTTATTAGTTTATAAATAAAATAATATTAATAGTTTATAATCTATACTAAGTTACGAAATTAAAGATTTCTAAAACTTTAAAATAAAAAGTCTACCCCTATTAAAAATAATTTCTTTTAATAAACCGTAGTCTAAAAGTATAATTTTAGTAAATACGTATACTAGGTCTTTTATAGTACTAGATTCTTTATAAGGAATAAAATAAATAAACTTAGTAAGTTAGTCAACTATAACTAAAATACTATTTTACTATATTTTAATAAATAGTTCTCTAGACTTTAATAGTTTAATAATAAAATCCTATATAATTAATTACTATATTTTATCAATAGTTATAGTAGTTATAGCTCGCTATATAGTTTATATAGGCTATTTTTAATTTCTTTATAAGTTATGCAGTCTTTAATTACTTTTATAATTTTAATACGTATAATAGATTTACTATAATATTAATAAATCCGTTTTTACGTTTTAATAACTCCTAAGTAACCGTATATCAATATATTATAAATTTTTATAATAAGCTTAGGAGTTATCTTTTTAGTTAAGCTAGTATTAATCTTTTTAGTTATTATAAGGAGTTTTATAATTAGTATAAGGCTATGATCTTTTTTTTATTTAAAAATAACTTATGTTTTTTGAAAACTACGAATTCGTAATTAGGTCTTTTATTAAGAGCGTCTACTTTACTATTCTTTAAACCTTTTTAATAAATAATTCGGAAGTTATATTTAAATAGGGATTTACTTTATTTAATTTATTATTTATTTAAGTTCTTATTTATTATAAAGTTTATAAGGTTCTTATATAGTAGTTTCTTTCTAGCTTTATAAGTACAAAAGATCGACTTTAACGGGATTACGCTTTTAAAAGAAATTATATAATACAGTATACTTTTTAATTATATAATACGCATAATATACCCTAAGTACGTACTTAACGTAATATAGTAATTTTAATACGAAAACTACTATATAATTCGGGATAAATAAGCTACTCTATACGTAATAGTACTATTTAAAAAGGTTGATAATAAAGGTCGGCCGTAAAGGTCGGAGGTAGCCCTTAACTATAGAGGTTCTAAACTTTGATAATAACGTAAAGGTTTTTAGAAAAAGGGCTTAAAGGGCTAATATTTAGCTACTTTTTTATTATACTAGAGCTCGTAAAGATTCTTTTTATTCTTATTATTTTTAATATTACTTAAAGCTCTATTTAAACTAAATAAATCTATTAAATAAACCTATTAAACGAACTTATTAATATATAAACTACTATTTTACTAAAGATACCCCTTAATAAGTCCCCCTCTCTAGGGCTTAATAAATTCTTAGGCCCCCTTTATGACCTAGCTATTATAATTAATATAAGTACGCTTAAGGAGTAGTATAATACTTTTTAATAATATAGAATCTAGCTAAGTAATAGTACGAACGTTATTAATAGCCGGGCTAATACGGAGGTTAAACTTTAATATATTACTATTAACTTAGAAATTATATTTTATAAAGCTAGAAATCCCTCTAATATAGGCTATATTATAAATAAAAAGGAATATATAAGGGGTTCTTTAACCCTTAATAAAAAGGAGTATATAATACGAAATCTCGTGGTTATGAACTTTATAAGAGGGAAAGTTAAAAAGTTAGAAAATTTAAAAGAAAATAGTCTAACGAGATAGTATAAGTATTTATTAATACTATATATTAATATTATATAATCGATATTAAGAACTACCCGAGTAGCTAGTAAAGGCAGAAATTAAAAAATAAAAAATAAATAAATAAAGCTTTTTTTATTAATTTTATTATCCTAGGACCGCTCTTATAGTAAAGTTTAAGGCGTTAGTCTTAGTTTTAAAAGGCTTTTAAAGGTCTAGGATTATAATAATTAGTTTAAAAACGACTATATTCTTAACTTTAATAAATACTTTTTTATACTTAGGGTCCTAAACGAATAGGGTATTTTTTCGTATTAAGTTATTAAAAAGTCTAATTATATTAATATAGCTTTTAAAGAATCGTTAATAAAAATTAATAAATCTTAAGAATCCTTATACGTCCTTAACGTCTTATAACATAGGCTAGTCCTTAATTATTTTTATTTTTAATATTTATATATAAATTTATCCCTTTAGGGTCCGGTCTGCCTTATTAGGGGCCATCTTTGCCTTTATAAATAAGCTAGTCTATTAAGGTTAATATTAAGTATCTTTATTATATACTTTAATAAAACTTTATAACTAACTATAGCCGGCCGTAGCTATTAATACTAACTAAACTTAAAATACTAATAACCCCGCCACCGTAGTATATTAATCGCCCTCTAAATAACTAAAAACTACCCCTTACTTTCTCCCTTTATTTTATTTAATAATAACCTCTCCTTATTAATATTCTTATTTTATACGCTCGCTTATGCTCTTTTTAAGTTCTTAATTATATTATTAAATCTAGGCTTATTTATACTATTTTATTATATTAAAAAAATATTAATAAGAGCGACGCTTATTATAATATATTTATCCGTTTTTTATAAGTTAATGTTATTAATATAGTATTTATTAAAGTAGTCTTTTTATAGCCCGGGGTTATTTAATATAATATTTATAAGATCGAACTTCTAATTATTAAAAAAGCCCTAAGGGTTAATGACTTATTAATAGCATCTTGGTATTTTAATAAAGTATATTTAAAATAGTTAAATAGCGATAGTAATAGTAATGGCGAGGAAAGTAACGTCTTTAACTTTAATAAAAAAAACGAGGTAACGAATATATATATATATACGAGTTAATCCCCCCGACGGAGCAATCCGCCGGGGCCGTACCGTGTATTACGTATTGGGGAAAACTGGGTATAATGCGCTCCATACCTAACTAGCAGGGCAGCTTGCCTATCCCGAATTGAATAGCGGTTTTCGTATCGAAATTACTATATTATATTAAGCGCGTGCTTAGGATACATTGCGCGTATTATGTAGTTAAAAAGTATACTATATTATGTAATTTCCCTTAAAAGCGTGATCCCGTTAAGGTCGATCTTTTGTACTTATAAAGCCGGAAAAAAAACCACTATATATATACGAGTTAAAGTTAAAAGTATAATAGATATTATAAAGTTAGTATTATTCTTAACGACGGCAACGAGGGCATTTTTAATATTACTATTATAAGCTACTATATTTAAAAAAATAGCTAACTTAGCTAAGTATATAATAAGCTTATAAAGTAGTAGTATTAAGTGCTTAATATTACTATTAATAATCCGTAGTTATAAACTTTATAAAAAGGAAAGTTAAAAAGTTAGAAAATTTTGGAAAATAGTTTATTAAGATAGTAGGAGTATTTATTAATACTATATATTAATACTATATAAACGATATCAAGAATTGCCTAAGTAGGTAGTAAAAGTAAAAAAAATTATGTATATATATAAGCCGTTAATAATCCGTAGTTATGAACTTTATAAGAGGGAAAGTTAAAAAGGTACAAAATCTAAAAAAGTAGTCTATTAAGATAGTAGGGATATTTATTAATACGGTATATTAATATTATATAATCGATATTAAGAATCGCCCGAGTAGTTAGTAAAAGTAGAATATAAAAACAAAATAAATATATATATATATAAATTTATTTTAGTATAATAGTATATCTTAAGAAATTTACTTTTTATATATAAGACTCGTATTTAGAAGGTTTAGTATATAGTTTAATATTTTAGAGCTTTTAAAATACTATTTATTTTTTGTTTTTACCTTTACTAGCTACTCAGGCGATTCTTAATATCGATTATATAGTATTAATATATAGTATTAATATATAGTATTAATAGATACTCCTACTTTCTTAATAGACTATTGTTTTAGATTTTTTACTTTTTTAACTTTCCTTCTTATAAAGTTTATAACTACGGATTATTAACGGCTTTAAAATACTATATAAATTTATTTTTTATATATTTCGAGGTTAGGGGAGAAGTTAAGAATATTATTAATATAAATAATCATAAAAATATTAACGTACTCTTAGAATACGTAGTTAACTATTATTTAAAAAGTTACTGAGGTCTTAATAAGTCTAAAGGGTATAACGAGGTACTTAAAGAGTCCTTTATAAGTTTAAAATACCGTCTTTTATTTATTTCTTTTTTTAATCTAAATCTAGTTAAATATTTTTTTAAAATCTATAATAATAAACTAGTTAGCTCTATAAAATAGATTTCTAAGCTTAGTAATAATTTATAAGGGATGATAATTCTTTTTTATAATTTTATTAAGTCTTTTATAATTAATAATAGGTCTTCGTTTTTTACTCTTTTTTTTTAATATAAAAAATAGAGGTAATTTCATAAGAAAGTTTAAAGGAGTAAAAGGCTACTACTACCGCCCTCCTTTATAACTTATAAACTATAGTACTTAATAAGATCTTACGTATTAATAAATTATTTATTACTTAATAACTCGAGATTACTAAGTTTAAGTATATACCTATAGGCTTTTATTAACTATGAGTATATATACTCTATATAAATTTAAAAATTAATTTTAATATTACTTAGGAAACATTATAAACGGATTTTACTAAGTAGACTCTAGCTCTTTTATACTTAGTTAATACGTATATCCCCCTCTATTATTAATAAGCCTAGTTCTTTATTAATAAATATCAGAACTTTAGTATATATATAAACTTACTTACTAAAACTATTTATAAAGACCTCAAGTTTTATATTATTATTAACTATATAAACTTTTATACCGTTTTCTAAGTAATTAACGAGATATTAATAAATAAAGAAAGGGGGTATATTAAGGTTATTACTATTATAAAGTTTCGTACTTATTATAAATATCTTTACTAACTATAGCTTAGTAACGTAACTAAGTAAGCAGGATATAAAGTTTTAAATTTATAACTTATTAATACTAAATTATTTTTATTACGATATTATTACTTATTAATAAGAACTTATTTAGTTTTTAGCTTTATTATAAGCGCTTCATAAACTAATATAAACTACTTTATAATTATAAAATCCTTAAGATCCTAAAGATATTTAGAGGTTAGTTAATAAAGTATAATATTTAGTTACGTTAGTAACTTAAGTAGCCCTTAGTACGTCGATATATTTTACTAATAGAATATATACTAACCTCCTTAAGATCTTAATAATACTTTAATACGAATTAAATATCTCTATATTATAATTAGTTTATATAGGTAGCTACGTAACTAAAAGATTCCGAATTTAATATTTATACTTATAAGTAGTATTTTATTATTAAATAGCTTCTTATTAAATAGCCTCTTATTAAGTAGCTTACTTTTATTAAGCAAATAGCTTAAATAGTTTTATAAAGCTACGAACTTAGACCCGTAGCTAGTAAGGGCGGGTATTTATTATAACTATTTAGTATTTAAATATGATATAAAGGACGAATTAGTAGCCGAGCTACTATAAGAAATTATCTAGGACTATATTATAATTAAAAGAGACGTCTCGATATTAATAAGATATAATAAATATTATATTGAGTAGTTACTAATATTTACGGCCCTAAGGAATCTCTAACTTAGTTAATTAATTAATAAAAGGCCGTAGTTAAGGATAATTTTAACGATTTTAAAGAAAATCGATATTTAGTAGGATCTCTCGATTACTATAATAAAAGCTAAAATAATTTTTAAATTATATTACTTTATATAAATAAGTAGAAGTAGTCTAAGTACCTAGGTAAAGTATAGGGTGATTATACTAGTTATAGCTAATATAGGATGCGCAGGCTAATAAAAAAACTCTAATAATCTAGACGCTCTAATTAGCCGAAAAGTAGATTATTACCCTAATAGCTAAGCGGTACTACCCTAATAGCGAAACTCTAAGTATATACTTAAGGGCTTTTATTAGTTATAAATATATATATTTTATATAAATTAAATATTACTTAAAGCCCTTTGGGGTCCGGTCCGCTTTATTAGGGGCCATCTTCGCCTTTATAAATACGCTAGTCTATTAGGGTTAATATTAAGTATTTTTATTACGTACTTTATAAAACTCTATGACTAACTATCGCCGGCCGTAGCTATTACTAAGTAATTATTAATACTAACTAAACTTAAGATATTAATAACCCCGTTATTATAATAAATTAATTACTTTTTTAAATAGCTAAATACTACCCCTTATTTTCTCTTTTTATCTTATTTAATAATAACCTCTCCTTATCAATATTCTTATTTAATATACTTAATTATACTCTTTTTAAACTCCTAATTATATTATTAAATCTAGGTTTATTTATATTACTTTGTTTTTTATTTCTACCTTTACTAGCTACTCGGGCGATTCTCAATATTAGATATATAATGTTAATATATAGTATTAATAAATACTCCTACTATCTCGTTAAACTATTTTTTTTTTAAATTTCCTACCTTTTTAAACTTTCCCTCTTATAAAGTTTATAATTACGGATTAATAGCGACATTAAGTACGATACTACTACTTTATAAGCCGTCTACTTAGCTAAGTTAATAGCCCTTTAAATAATAATAGTTTATAATAGTAGTATTAGAGATATTATTATTATTATTATTATTATTATTAAGAATAGCTAGCGCTAACCTTACGTCTACCCTATTTTAACTTTCCTTATATATATATATATATATATATATATATTCGTTACCTCGTTTCTTTTATTAAAATTAAAAAACGCTATTTCCCTTACTATTTATTATCATTATACTATTACTATTACTATTACTATTGAATTATATATTTATATATATACTATCGAAATACTAAGACGGTAACTTATGAATTTATAAAGATACTTCAAGGGCTAAAAGTTCGATCTTATAAATATTATACTAAAGGACCCCAAACTATAATAAGGTCGGTTTAAAAGATATAAATTAAATACTATCGATTTAAAAATCCGAAATACGTATATTAATATAAGTATTACCCTTATTAATATCTAATTAATATAATATAACCTTAAGAATACTTAATTAACTATAGAGTATAATTAATACCCTAGTATTATAACGGTAGAATAAAAGGTTAAAGGAAATTAGAAAGGATATTCTAAAGTTATTAAGTAAGTTAGAATATAAGGAATAAGTTTTAGCTATTTAAAGGGTAATTAATATATTATAGCGGGATTATTAATATTTTAAGTTTAGTTAGTATTAATAGTTAGTAACGGCTACGGCCGGCTATAGTTAGTTATAAAATTTTATTAAAATACGTAATAAAGATACTTAATATTAACCCTAATAAACTAGCTTATTTATAAAGGCAAAAACAGCCCCTAATAAGGCGGACCGGACCCTAAAGGGATTTATATTACTTTATTATATTAAAAAAGTACTAATAAGAGTAATACTTATTATAATATATTCATTTATTTTCTATAAATTAATATTATAAATTTAGTACTTACTAAAATAGTCTTTTTTTAACTCGGGGCTATTTAATATAATACTTATAAAATCGAACTTTTAATTATTAAAGAAGCCCTAAGGGTTAACGAGTTATTAATAGCGTCTTAGTATTGTAATAAAGTTTATTTCAAGTAGATAGTTAGATAGTAATAGTAATAGTAATAGTATAATAGTAATAGTATAATAATAATAATGAAGCGTAAGAGAAGCGTTTTCGACTTTAATAAAAGAAACGAGGTAACGAATATATATATATATAAGTTAAAGTTAAGAGTATTAGGGTAAATATTATATATATAAAAGTTAATCCTTTTAAGGCCCGGTCCGCCTCATTGGGGGCTATCTTTGCCTTTACGGGCAAGCTAGTCTATTAGGGTTAATATTAAGTATTTTTATTACGTATTTTAATAAAACTTTATAACTAACTATAGCCGGCCGTAGCCGTTACTAAATACTAACGATCCCGCTATAATATATTAATTACTCTCTCAATAGTTAAAAACTACCCCCTACTTTTTACCTTATTTAATAACTCTAAAATATCCCTTTTAATCTTTCCTAACCTACTCTTATACTACGTTTTTAAAATATTAATAATACTTTAAAGTTAATTAAGTATTTTAAAGTTATTATATTATATAAGCTAGGTACTTATTAAAGTAATAGCTATATTAATATATATTTTTCCGATTTTTAAGTTAATAATATCTAATTCGTATTTCTTAAGACGGCTGTGCTATAGTTCGGGGCCCTTTAGTATAATACTTATAAAATCGAATTTCCAGTTATTAAAGAAGCCCTAGGGGTCGATAATAACTACGTATCTCGGTATTTTAATAATATATATTTAAAGTAAATAATTCAATAGTAATAATAATAGGGTAATGATAATAAATAATAAGGAAGTAGCGTTTTTTAACTCTAATTAAAAAAACGACGTAACGAATATATATATATATATATATATATATACATACGAGTCGAAATTAAAAGCGTAGTAAATTTTAGTACTTATAAAGGTTAGTACTAGCTATTCTTAATAATAATAATAATAACAGTATCTTTAATACTACTATTATAAGCTACTATTACCAAGAGGGCTGTAAACTTAGCTAAGTAGACGTAGGCTTATAAAGTAGTAATATCGTACTTAATATTACCGTTAATTTATAATTATAAACTTCATAAGAGGGAAAGTTTAAAAAGGTAGAGGAATATCTAAAATAAATAGTCTAATTAGATAGTACTAGTATTTATTAATACTGTATATCAATACTATATAACTAATATTAAGAATCGCCCGAGTAGCTAGTAAAAGTAAAAATAAAAAACAAATATAAAAGTTAATATTATTCTTAATAATAGTAAAGAGGGCATCTTAAATACTACTATAATAAACTACTATGCTTAGCAAAGTAGCTAACTTAGCTAAGTATATAATAGGCTTATAAAGTAGTAGCGTAGGGTACCTAATATCGCCGTTAATAATATATAGTTATACACTATATAAGAGGGAAAATTAAGGAGAAAAAAAAAGAAATTTATTAAGATAGTAGGAAAATTTATTAATGCTATATATTAATACTATATAATGAATATCAAGAACTACCCGTGTAGTTAGTAAAACTAGAATATAAAGAAAATAAATACTACTTGAAGAAAACTCTAAACGGATTTTACTAAGTAAACTATAGCTCTATTATACTTGGCTAATATATATATCCCCCTCCGCTACTAATAGGCCTAGTACTTTATTAATAAATATAAGAACTTTAATATATATACGAATTCGCTTATTAAGACTATTTTAAAGACCTAAAGTTTTATATCATAATTAAGTAGATAAGCCTTTATACTATTCTTTCTTAAATAATTAACGAGATATTAATTAATAGAAAAAGGGGGTATATTAAAGCTATTATTAGCCGTTAATGATCCGTGGTTATGAACTTTATAAGAGAGAAAGTTAAAAAGTTAGAAAATCTAAAAAAAATAGTCTATCGAGATAGTGGGAGTATTTATTAATACTATATATTAATACTATATAATTAATATGAAGAACCGCCCGAGCAACTAGTAAAGGTAGAATAAAAAAATAAATAAAGCTATTATTATTATAAAATCTCATACTTATTATGAAAATTTATTCTTTTATTCTACCTTTACTAACTACTCGGGCGGTCATTGATATTAATTATATAGTATTAATATATTATATTAATGAATACTCCTACCATCATAATAGACTATTAGTATAAATATACTTATTTATTATAACTTAGTAATATAACTAAATAAGTCCCCCCGACGGAGCAATCCGCCGGGGCCGTACCGTGTATTACGTATTAGGGAAAACTAAGTATAATACGCTCTATACCTAACTACTAACTAAAGTAGTAGTTAACCGATTTGACTAATATCTCCCTTTTATTAATAGCTCTTAACCTTTTGCTACGTAAAGTCCTCTTAAGTTCTAGCCGCTTATAAAGCGAGCTTTACTTATTTTAACGCGTATAGGACCTCTTAGTACTAACCTACGTAAGTAACTAGGTCTAGTATAATCTATTCTTTTATTTATTTATTTTGATATTCTACTTTTACCAGCTGCTCGGGCGATTCTTGATATTAATTATATAGTATTAATATACGGTATTAGTAAATACTTATACTATCTCGCTAGACTAATCTTTTTTAGATTTTCTAACTTTTTAACTTTCCCTCTTATAAAGTTCATAACCACGGATTATCTATTCTTTTATATAGGTATTATTATTACTTAGGGGGTCCCGTAAGAGCTATTTAAGGCGCCGGCTTATTACCCTAACCCTATATACCTCTAGCCCGTCTATCGTAGCTATTATAACTAAGCTAGCGTTAATATAATAAATCTTAATATTTATACTAGCCCGGCTATTTATAGCGTTCGTATTATTACTTAGTTAAATTCCGCACCGCTAAAAAGTACTTTATTAATCCTTGGGTATACTTACGTTAGTTATAATAGCTATAGCGTCGAGCTAGCTAAAGAGGGCGCCCAGCCCGAGAGGGGTAGACTTGTTAATAAGCATTTTTAGAGTAGGTTCTCGTCGAGGTAGTAGTTTATATATCAATAAGTTTATTTAGTAAATTTATTTAATAGATTTATTTAATAGATTTATTTAATAGATTTATTTAATAGATTTATTTAGTAGATTTGTTTAATAGATTTATTTAGTTTAAATAGAGAGTAGCTTTAGTTAATATTAAAAGTAATAAAAATAAAAAAAATCTTGACGAGCTCTAAAGAGTAGTAAATATTAGCCTATTTAGCCCTTTTTTTAAAAACCTCTACGTTATTATTAAAGTTTAGAACCTCTGTGGTTAAGGGCCGCTTCTAACTATTATAGCTAATTATTACGGCTAACTATTATAGCTAACTTTTATTATTAACCTTTCTAGCTAGTACTGCCGTAGGGCAGCTTATTTATCCTAAATTAAATAGTAGTTTTCGTATTAAAATCACTATATTACGTTAAGCGCGTACTTAGGATATATTGCGCATATTATATAATTAAAAAGTATACTATATTATATAATTTCCCCTAAAAGCGTAATCCCCTTAAGGTCGATCTTTTCTACCTATAAAGCTAGAAAAAACCACTATATAACTAAATAAGTAAAATATAAAGCTCTAGATTTTATAACTTATTAATACTAAATTACCTTTATT
This sequence comes from Colletotrichum lupini, assembly GCF_023278565.1. Taxonomy (NCBI): domain Eukaryota; kingdom Fungi; phylum Ascomycota; class Sordariomycetes; order Glomerellales; family Glomerellaceae; genus Colletotrichum; species Colletotrichum lupini. The sequence continues at coordinate 309,693 of NC_064674.1, read as the reverse complement.
ATAATACTATTACTTATTAATAAGAACTTACTTAGTCTTTAGCCCTATTATAAGCGTTTTATAAATTAATATAACCCTTTAGGGTCCGGTCCGCCTTATTAGGGGCCATCTTCACCTTTAAAAGTAAGCTAGTCTATTAAGGTAAATATTAAGTATTTTTATTACGTACTTTAATAAAACTTTATAACTAACTATCCCCCCGACGGAGCAATCCGCCGGGGCCGTACCGTGTATTACGTATTAAGAAAAGCTAGGTATAATGCGCTCTATACCTAATTACTAACTAAAATAATAATTAACTAACTCGACTATTATCTCCCTTTTATTAATAGCTCCTAACCTTTTATTACCCGCTTATAAAATAAGCTTTATTTATTTTAATATATAAGACCTCTTAATACTAACTTACGTAAATAGCTAAGTTTAATATAATCTATTTTTTTATATAAGTATTATTATTACTTAGGGGGTCTTATAAGAGCTATTTAAAGCGCTAGCTTATTATTTTAACTTTATATATTTTTAACCCGTTTATTATAACTATTATAACTAAGTTTACGTTAATATATTAAATCTTAATATTTATATTAGCCCGGCTATTTACGGCGCTTATAATATTACTTAGCCAAATTTTTTATTATTAAAAAGTATTTTACTACTTTTTAAGCGTATTTATATTAGTTATAATAGTTATAGTTTTAAGCTAGCTAAGGGCGCCTAGCCCGAGAGGAGTAGACTTATTAATAAGTATTTTTAGCTTATTAATTACTAACTATATACTAAGAGTAGAATAGGTTCTTATTAAAGTAGTATTCTAACTAGCTAACCTTTTAACTAGTTATTTAACTAACTCTCTAAGTAATAGTTTATATATTAATAAGTTTATTTAGTAAATTTATTTAGTAAATTTATTTAGTAAATTTATTTAGTTTAAATAGAGCTTTGGGTAATATTAAAAGTAATAAGAATAAAAAGAATCTTTATAAGCTCTAAAAATTAGTAAATATTAGCCTATTTAGCCCTTTTTAAAGACTTTTATGTTACTATTAAAATTTAGAACCTCTACGATTAAGGGCCGCCTCTAACTATTATAGCTAATTATTATAGCTAACTATTATAGCCGACCTCTACTATTAACTTTTTCAATTAGCGCTACTATAAAGTAGCTTACTTATCCCGAATTAAATAGCGGTTTTTATATCGAAATTACTATATTATATTAAGCGCGTACTTAGGATATATTACGTATATTATATAGTTAAAAAATATACTTTATTATATAATTTTCTTTAAAAGCGTAATCCCGTTAAGGTCGATCTTTTATACTTATAAAGCTAGAAAAAAACTACTATATAACTAACTATAGCCGGCCGTAGCTATTATCAAATACTAATAATCCCGCTATAATATATTAATTACCCTTTAAATAGCTATCACATACCTCCTATTTTCTAACTTATTTAATAACTTTAAAATACCCTTTTTAATCTCTCTAAACCTCTTATTTTATTATTATAATACTAGGGTATTAATAATATTTTATAATCGATTAGGTACTTTGTTAAGGCTATATTATATTAATTAAGTATTAATAAGGGTAATACCTATATTAATATACGTATTTCGGATCTTAAAATCAATAATATCTAATCCGTATTTTTTAAAATAACCTTATTATAGTTCGGGGTCTTTTAGTATAATACTTATAAAATCGAACTTCTAGCGCTTAAGGTATTCCTATAGATCGATAAGTTAGCGTCTCGGCATTCTAATAGTATATATTTAAAATGATTTAATGATAATAGTAATAGTAATAGTAATAATAATAGTAATAACGGTAGTAATAGCGTAATAATAATAAATAGCAAGGGAAGTAGCGTTTTTTAATTTAAATAAAAAAAACAAAGTAACGAATATATATATATTTATAAGTAAAATTAACTATCAATCCGTATTAGTAAACTTTGCAGGAGGGAAAGTTCAAAAGGTAGAAGAAAATTAAAAAGATAGTCTAACGAGATAGTATAAGTATCTACTAGTACTATATATTAATACTATATAACCGATATTGAGAATCGCCCGAGCAGCTAGTAAAGGTAAAATAGTAAAACAAATAAGTGAAATTAAATAAAAGTAAATATAAGGTTAGTACTAGCTATTCTTAATAATAATAATAATAATATCTCTAATACTACTATCATAAACTACTATTACTTAAAGGGCTATGAGCTTAGCTAAGTAAATAGTTTATAAAGTAGTAATATTATACTTAATCTTATTATTAATCCGTAATTATAAACTTTATAAGAAGGAAAGGTTAAAAAAGTAAAAGAATATTTAAAAAAAATAATCTAACGAGATAGTAAGAGTATCCGCTAATATTATATATTAATGCTATATAACTAATATTGAGAATTACCTAAGTAGTTAGTTAAGGTAGAAATAAAAAGAAATATATAAATTACTACTTAGATAACTAGTTAGATAATTAGTTAAGAGGTTAGCTAATTAAAATATTACTTCGTTAAGAACTTATTTTAAAAATGCCCCTTAATAGGCCCCCCCCTTTGGGGCTTAATAAATTCTTCGGCCCCCTCGACGCCCTAGCTATCGTAACTAATATAATTATACTTAAAAAGTAATATAATATTTCTTAATAATATAAAATCTAGCTAAGTAATAATATAAATATTATAAATAATTAAGTTAATATAAATATTAAAATTTAATATATTAATATTAATTTAGAAATTATATTTTATAAAATTAAAAATCTTTTTAATATAAGCTATATTATCCCCCCGACGGAGCAATCCGCCGGGGCCGTACCGTATATTACGTATTAAAAAAAACTAAGTATATTGCGCTCTATACCTAACTATTAATTAAAATAGTTAATTAATTCGACCGTTATCTCCCTTTTATTAATAGCTCCCGACCTTTTACTACCCGTTTAAAGGGCGAGCTATACCTACTTTAACGTATAGAAGACCTCTTAGTACTAGCTTATATAAGCGGCTAGATCTTATATTATATACTCCTTTTTATTAAGAGTTAGGGGACCCCTTATATATTCCCTTATATTTATAATATAACTTACATTAAAGGGATTTTTAGTTCCGTAAAGTATAATTTCTAAATTAGCATTAATATACCGGATTTTAATATTTATATTAGCCTAGCTGTTTATAGCATTTATATTATTACCTAGCTAGATTTTATACTATTAAAAAGTACTATACTACTCCTTAAGCGTGCTTATATTAGCTACGATAGCTAGGGTGTTAACGGGGCCTAATCTATCGAGCCCCAGAGGGGGGGACCTATCGAGGGGCATTTTTAATAAAGTAGTAGTTTATATATTAATAAGTTCGTTTAATAGGTTTATTTAGTAGATTTATTTAGTTTAAATAGAGCTTTAGATAATATTAAAAGTAATAAAAATAGAAAGAATCTTTATAAGCTCTAAAAAGTAGCTAAATATTAGCCTTTTTAGCCCTTTTTTTAAAAACCTCTATATTACTATTAAAGTTTAGAACCTTTATAGTTAAGGGCTACTTCTAACTTTTATAGCCGACCTTTATTATTAACCTTTTTAACTAGCGCCGCCGTAGGGTAGCTTACTTATCCCGAATTATATAGCGGTTTTTACATTAAAATTATTATATTATATTAAGTACGTACTTAGGGTATATTATATGTATTATATAGTTAAAAAGTATATTATATTATATAATTTTTTTTAAAACCGTAATCCCGTTAAGGTCGATCTTTTATACCTATAAAGCCGAAAACGAAACCGCTATATAAGCTATAGTATAAACGTAAAAGAATATATGAAGGGTCCCCTAACTTTTAATAAAAAAGAGTATATAATATAGGATTTAGTTATTCATATAGGGTAGTATTAAAAGGCCTTATATATATTAAAATAAGTATAGCTCGCCCTCTAAATAGGGGGTAGAAAATTAGGAGCTATTTGAATTAATAATTGGGTATAGAACGCAGTATACTTAGTTATTTTTAATACGTAATATACGGTACGGCCCCGGCAGATTGCTCCGTTAGGGGGATAACTAATTTATATAAGTAGTTATATAACTAAAAGATTCCGAATTTAATATTTATACCCGCGAGTAGTATTTTATTATTAAATAACCTCCCGTTAAGTAGCCTCTTGTCAAGTAGCTTATTATTGTTAAATAAGTAGCTTCAACTACTTCGTAAAGTTATAAACTTAGCCCCGTAGCTAATTAAAATAAGTATTTATTATACTTAATTAGTATTTAAATATGATATTTTATTTTATATTCTATCTTTACTAATTACTCAGGCGGTTCTTAATATTGATTAAATAGTATTAGCATATAATATTAATAAATACTCCTACTATTTTGATAAACTATTTGTTTTTAAATTTTCTAACTTTTTAACTTTCCCTCTTATAAAGTCTTTAGTTATAGATTATTAATAATAATATTTAGTACCCGATACTACTATTTTATAAGTCTACGCTTACCTAGCTAAGTTAATTACCCTTTTAAATAATAATAACTTATAATAGTATAGTAATAGAAATGCCGTCGTTATTATTATTAAATAATATTAACCTTTATAAGTACGATATCTACCCTATTTTAATTTTACTTATATATATATAGCAGTTCTTTTTCTAGTTTATAAGTATAAAAGATCGACCTTAACGGGATTACGCTTTTAAAAGAAATTATATAGTACGATATACTTTTTAATTATATAATATATATAATATACCCTAAGTACGTACTTAACGTAATATAATAGTTTTAATATAAAAACTATTATATAATCTAGGATAAGTAAGCTACCCTTTACGTAGTAGCGCTAGTTAAAAAGGTTAATAATAAAAGTTCGTTATAAAAGTTAGAAATAGCTCTTAACTATAGAGGTTCTAAACTTTAATAATAATGTAGAGGTTTTTTTTTAAAAAAAGGGCTAAAAGGGCTAATATTTAATAAAGCTTATAAAGATTCTTTTTATTCTTATTATTTTTAATATTACCTATAGTTCTATTTGAACTAGATAAATTTACTAAATAAACTTATCAAATAAACTTATTAATATATAAACTACTACCCCCCTAACGGAGCAATCCGCTAGGGCCGTACCGTATATTACGTATTAAAGAAAACTAAGTATATTACGCTCTATACCTAATTATTAATTAAAACTCCTAACCTTTTACCGCTGTCTTCTAAGTTCTAGCTATTTAAAGGGCGAGCTATACCCACTCTAATATATATAAAACCTCTTAATACTAACCTATATAAGTAACTAAATCCTATATTATATACTCCTTTTTATTAAAAGTTAAGTGACCCCTTATATATTTCCTTATATTTATAATATAGCCCGTATTAAAAGGGTTTTTAGATTTATAAAATATAATTTCTAAGTTAATATTAATATACTAAATTTTAATATCCGTATTAGCTTAGCTATTTATAGCGTTTATATTATTACTTAGTTAGATTTTATATTATTAAAAAGTACTATATTACTCTTTAAGTATATTTATATTAATTACGATAACTAGGGCGTCGAGGGGGCCTAAGAATCTATCGAGCCCTAGAGGGGGGGACCTATCGAAGGGTATCTTTAGTCCTAGCCCGCTAATTACTAACTACATACTAAGAAGTTCTTAACGAGGTAGTATTTTAACTAGCTAATCTCTTAACTAGTTATGTAACTAATTATCTAAGTAATAGTTTATATATTAATAAGTTCGTTCAATAAGTTTATTTAGTAAATATACTTTTAGTTTAAATAGAGCTTTAAATAATATTAAAAATAATAAGAATAAAAAAAATCTTCATAAACTCTAGTATAAAAAGTAATTAGATATTAGCCCTTTTAGCCCTTTTTTTAAAAACCTCTACATTATTATTAAAGTTTAGAACCTCTATAATTAAGGGCCGCTTTAAACTTTTATAACTAACTTTTATTATTAACTTTTCTAGCTAATATTACTATAAAATAGCTTACTTATCCTAAATTACATAATAGTTTTCGTATTAAAATTACTATATTACGTTAAGTACGTACTTAGAGCATATTACGTATATTATATAATTAACAAATATGCCGTATTATATAATTTCTTTTAAAAGCGTAATCCTATTAAGGTCGATCTTTTATACTTATAAAGCCGGAAGAAAACCACTATATATAAACTACTCCTTATTAAGAAGCTACTATATTTTTAATATATAATTAGTAATTAATAAGCTAATACTCTTTAAAAATGCCCCTTAATAAGTCCCCCCCTCTGAGGCTTAATAAATTCTTAAGCCCCCTTAATACCCTAGTTATTATAATTAATATAAGTATACTTAAGGAGTAGCGTAGTACTTTTTAATAATATTAAATTTAGTTAAGTAATAGTACGAACGCCGTAAATAGCTAGGTTAATATTATCATATTAATATTAGTTTAAAAATTATATTTTATAAACCTAGAAATCCTTTTAATATAGGCTATATTATAAATATAAAGGAATATATAAAGGGTCCTTTAACCCTTAATAAAAAAGAGTATATAATATAGGATTTAATTATTTATGCGGGCTAGTACTAAGAGGTCTTATATATATTAAAATAAGTGTAACTTACCCTCTAAATAGTTACGTAATAGAAGGTCGGGAGCTATTAATAAAAAAAAGATAACGGTCGACTTAGTTAATTTTAATTACTAATTAGGTATAGAGCGTAATATACCTAGTTTTCCTTAATACGTAATATATAGTACGGCCCCGGCGGATTACTCTATCGGAGGGTTACTTATATATATATATATATATATATTTATCATTTCGTTTCTTTTATTAAAGTTAAAAAACGCTTCCCTTACTATTTATTATTATTATACTATCGCTATGATTATTACTATTTAACTATTTACTTATTCTTAAGTATTTTAATTTATTTTAATATTCTACCTTTACTAGCTACTCGGGCGGTTCTTGATATTATTTATATAGTATTAATATATAGTATTAATAAATACTCCTACTATTTTAATAAACTATCTTCTTTAGATTTTCTACTTTTTTAACTTTCCCTCTTATATAGTTTATAACTATAAATTATTAATATCCCCCGACGGAGCGATCCGCCGGGGCCGTACTGTGTATTACGTATTAGGGAAAACTAGGTATAATGCGCTCTATACCTAATTACTAATTAAAATAATTAACCGACTTAACTATTATCTCCTTTTTATTAACTCTTAACTTTTTACTATAGTCCTCCTAAGTTTTAGCTACTTATAGGGTAAGCTTTACTTATTTTAATACGTATAGGACCTCTTAGTATTAGCTTACGTAGGTAGCTAGGTTTAATATAATCTATTTTTTTATATAAGTATTATTATTACTTAGGGGGTCCTATAAGCACTATTTAAAATACCGGCTTATTATTCTAACCTTATATACCTCTAGTCCGTTTATTATAATTATTATAACTAAGCCGGTATTAATATACTAAATCTTAATATTTATACCGGCCTAGTTATTTATAGTATTCGTATTATTACTTAGCTAAATTCCGTATTATTAAAAAGTATTTTATTAATTTTTAAGTATACTTATATTAGTTACAATAACTATAGCGTCGAGCTAGCTAAGGGTACCTAGTCCGAGAGGGGTAGACTTATTAATAAGCATTTTTAACTTACTAACTACTAACTATATACTAAGAATAGAATAAGTTCTCGTTAAGGTAGTATTTTAACTAGCTAACTTTTTAACTAGTTATCTAACTAGCTATTTAAGTAGTAGTTTATATATTAATAGGTTTATTTAGTAAATTTATTTAGTAAATTTATTTAGTAAATTTATTTAGTAAATTTATTTAGTAGATTTATTTAGTAAATTTATTTAGTTTAATAGAGAGTAGCTTTAGGTAATATTAAAAGCGATAAGGATAAAAAGAATTTTTACGAGCTCTAAGTAGTAGATATTAGCCTATTTAGCCCTTTTTCTAAAAACCTCTATATTATTATTAAAGTTTAGAACCTCTATAGTTAAAAAAGGCCGCTTCTAATTATTACGGCCGATTATTATAGCCAATTATTACGGCTAACCTCTACTATTAACCTTTTCAACTAGCGCCGCTACGTAAAGAGTAGCTTACTTATTCTAAATTAAATAGTAGTTTTCGTATTGAAATTATCATATTACGTTAAGCGCGTACTTAGGATATATTACGTATATTATATAATTAAAAAGCCCTTTAGGGTCCGGTCCGCCTCATTAGGGGCCATCTTCGCCTTTATAAATAAGCTAGTTTATTAAGGTTGATATTAAGTTTTTATTACATAACAAACTTTATAATTAATAATAGCCGGCTATAAATATTAATAATCCTATTATAATATATTAATTACCTTTTTAATAACCGAATACTACCCCTTACTTTCTCCTTTTATCTTATTTAATAATAACCTCTCCTTATTACTATTCCTATTTAATACGCTTATTTATACTCTTTCTAAGCTCTTAATTATATTATTGAGTCTAGACTTATTTATATTATTATATTATATTAAAAGGGTACTAATAAGGGCGACGCTTGTTATAATATATCTGTTCGTTTTTTATAAATTAATATTATTAATATAATATTTATTAAGGTAGTCTTTTTATAACTCGGGGTCGTTTAGTATAATACTTATAAGATTAACCTTCTAGTTATTAAAGAAGCCTTAAGGGTTAATAAGTTATTAATAATATCTTAATATTTTAATAAAATATACTTAAGGTAAATAATTAAATGGTAATAGTAATAATAATAATATGATAGTAATAAATAGCGAGGGAAGCGTTTTTTTATTTTAATAAAAGAAACGAAGTAATAAATATATATATATAAGTAAAATTAAAAGTACTAGGGTAAATATCGTAGTTTATAGAGGTCGATATTATTTAATAACGGTAACGAGGGCATCTCTAATACTACCGTTATAAGCTATTATACTTAAAAAAGTAGCTTACTTAGCTAGGTGCATAATAAGCTAATAAAGTAGTAGTATCGGGTGCCTATCGCCGTTTATAATCCGTAGTTATAAACTTTATAAGAGGGAAAGTTAAAAAGTTAGAAAATTTAAAAAAATAGTTTAGTAAGATAGTATAAGTATTTACTAATACCGTATATTAATACTATATAATTAATATTAAGAATTGCCTGAGTAGCTAGCAAAGGTAGAATACTAAAATAAATAAAATAAATATAATTAAAAAGTATATTATATTATATAATTTTCTTTAAAAGCGTAATCCCGTTAAGGTCGATATTTTATACCTATAAAGCCGGAAAGAAACCACTATATAGATTATTAATAATAATATTAAGTACTTAACGCTACTACTTTATAAGCCTATGCTTACTTAGCTAAGTCTATAGCTTACTAAGTAATCATAGCTTATAATAGTAGTATTAGAGATGCCCTAGTCGCTGTTATTAAATAATACTAACCTTTATAAGCACGATATTTACCCTAATACCTTTAACTTTAACTTATATATATATATATATATATTCGTTACCTCGTTTCTTTTATTAAAATTAAAAAACGCTTCCCTCGCTATTTATTATTATTACGCTATTATTATTACGCTATTATTATTATTTAATCGCTATTACGCTATTACTATCG